>NC_068994.1:5879076-5888237 GCF_001194135.2 Octopus bimaculoides | reverse complement strand
GATGGGCTACTCGACCTGAAGAAAATTCTAACTGGGCCCCACCTGCAAGGTCATGTGCTGTTTATCTTGATATGAGATCACCCTGTCGCGCACATATGGTTGTGATGCATGTGCCTGGTGTACCCTTATCAGACGAGTAGTCATGGCAGGTATTTTGGACTTCGTACTCCAGTGTCAATTTGATGGCATGCACTGCTCTCTCACTCAATAATAATAATAATAATAATAATAATAATAATAATGTTTTGAATTTGGGCACAAGCCCAGCAATTGTAGGGTGGGGGGCGGTGTTATAATAGTAACAATTCTTTCTTTATTGGCCAAATGACACATCTTACATGTTAAACCTAAATGGTCTACCTTGAAAGAAACGCATTTTCTTCCAAACATCATGTTCGCGATGCTGTTGATAGTGATGATGATGGTAATGGGTGGTGATGGTAATGGTGGTGGTGGTGGTGGTGGTTCTGGTGATGGTGGTGGTGGTGGTAGTGGTGGTATTGATGGTAGTGATGGTAGTGATGATGTTGGTGGAGGTTGTCATGATTGTGAGAGTAGCATCAGTGATGGAAGTAACGATGACGGTGATAAGAAAGATGATGATGATGATGATGATGATGATGTTGATGATGACGATGTTGATGATGATGATAATGATGATGATGATGACGACGATGGTGTTTTCAACCCAGGTGGTTGTTGGATTATCCTCTTCCACATAATCATCTGATTTAATTACTTTGCTTCCTAATTTTGATTTCTTCCTTTTCCTGCTTCACCACCACCACCAGAACCACCCCCAGCATCACTACCAGCACCAGCAACACCACCACCACCACCACCACCTTAGTCATTATCAAACGATTGCCTTTTATTTACATTATTTACATTATTTACATTTGACGGATATTTGTCCTCATCTTGTTTGTTGTTAACACAACGTTTCGGCTGATATACCCTCCAGCCTTCGTCAGGTGTCTTGGGGAAATTTTGAACCTGGGTTCTCATTCCTAACGATGTTACTATTATTATATTATTATTATTATTACTATTATTAATCAGGTCGCTGCCGTGAATCGAACTCGGAATCTTGGGGTTAGTAGCCCGCGCTCTTAACCACTACGCCATATGAGGACAAATATCCGTCAAATGTAAATAATGTAAATAATGTAAATAATTCCTCATCTCTTAAATATAGAACTGTATTGCCTTTTATTTGTCAAAGAGAAATGGGATGAAGTAGTTGAGTTATGTGCTAAAAAAAGGTCGAAAGTAACTGAGCGACAAAAGTGATGGAAAATGGATGTGGAAGGGGTGTATGTAGAGGAAGCGGAAGACTGAGAAAGAGATGAGAAAAGACGACAGTGGAAGAAATGTGAGCAAGTGGGGGGGGGGCGTTGATGAGGGATGATTGCAGAGGATAGGGCATAATGGAAAGATGTTTCATAGAGCTCACAAGGCTAACAGCTCCTATTTTAGTGGGGGAAAATAATCTAAACACAATTGTTGTTGTTCTTGTTTTGTTGCTTTTTATTTGTTGACCAGCTCAGTTGGCCAAATACCCTGTCTTCATAATTCACGTTTCTGTATACTGAATAAACAACACATACCTCAAGAATCTAAAGCAGTGGTTTTCAACTGTGGATCCTAGGGATGCATGTGACTCTTCAGCATCCTTCTAGCAGTCCTTAAGTATCCTTCCAGCAGCCCTCAAGCATCCTTCCAGCAGTCCTCAAATATCCTTCCAGTGACCTTCAAGTATCCTTCCAGCAGCCCTCAAGCATCCTTCCAGCAGCCCTCAAATACTCTTCTGGTGGCCCTCAAACATCCTTCCAGCAGCCCTCAAGCATCCTTCCATTGGCCCTCAAGTATCCTTCCAGTGACCCTCAAACATCCTTCTGGTGGCCCTCAGGCATCCTTCTGGTGGCCCTCAAGCATCATTCTGGCAGCCCTTAAGCATTCTTCTGGCAGCCCTTAGCAGTCTTCCCTCTATAAACATAATGAATTTTTCTTTAATTCCCTAGCATTTTACTTTTTTAGTGTGCCCCCCCCACCCCTCAAAAAAAAATCCAGGTTTTAGATGTGGCCTGGATATTAAAACAGTTGAAAACCACTGATGTAGAGACAAAATCTTCTAGAAAAGAGGTCAGGATATTTCTAATTAGTCTATCAATTTAGTTCATATTCAACACGGATGATTAACTATGGTTCAGTGAAGCATGAAATTGAATATGGTGGTGTCAAACATGTGTTTGGCATTCACGTGTCTCTGTCGGTCGATGGAGATTATTGGTTACTAAACTGACATTGCACTCGGCACATGTGAATTGTGAGGCAATAATTAGTCAGAGAGTAACGGCTGTTATTTACTTATCTATTTTTATTGATCTTTGTACACATACACATACATACATACATACATACATATATGCACACGCAAAAATACACTCAAAAACACATGTACATTCACTGCCTCAATATGTATACACACATATGGATGAATACATATACAAACACATATGTACACACTCTTACACATACGCACACACATGCACGCGTACCTTCATTTTGGGATCACCAATACTTTATTATCTCCTCTTCTTTCTATCTCCTGTCAAACCGCTTTCATTCTCAACCAGTCGCCATGTTTGATCGCTAAATCCACAAGTTTTTTTCATTTTGTCGGTTTATTTTCTCTTATTCCTTTCTGTTGAAGAGCATAGGCTCGAAACATAAAAGACTTTCTCACCTTCCCGAGCGTCAACCTGAGGTGGTGAAGCATGACCTTCGAACATTGGGCCTCACCGAAGCAATGACTTGTAACCGAGACCTTTGGAAATATGTTGTGCCTGAGAAGACCCGGCAAGCCAAGTGAAACCATAATCCAAGGCCTCTGCCAGGGGTGTAGCCACCCCACTTATGCGTACCTTTCCTTCATTGGACACTAAACTCCGCTTGCGAAGACCTGTTGAGGAAAGTGAAATCGAAATCGTGACGGCACCTGTAACCAGTGGAGCGCTAAGAGCACCGTCCGAGCGTGATCATTGCCAGAGCAGCTGTCTGGCTTCTGTGCCAGTGGCACATAAATAGCACCATTTGAGCGTGATCGTTACCAGCGTCGCCTCACTGGCACTTGTGCCGGTGGCACGTGAAAAATATTCGAGCGAGGTGGAAGACAAATAGATAGACTACTAGACAAACAGACAGAGTTAAATAGATAGATAGATAGATAGATAGATAGATAGATAGATAGATAGATAGATAGATAGATAGATAGATAGATAGAAATACAATAGCCGTATTTTCCAACGTAAGCCTGAGCCAAACAAGAATGTACGTAACATCTTTCAATGCATGTAAATCATTGAATCAGTTAAACACAATGTTTTCCAAAGCTGAGATAAATATACTTTGATAAGTTTACTTATTGTATCAAATATTCAAATTACATTTTAAAATAATAAATTTAATAATGTAGTAAAGTATTGTGTTGTCATTTATATCTTCTTTTCTTTCTATCTTTTCAGGTGAATTGCGCGTACGCAGCAGAGAGCTCCATTTCACGAAAACTTACGCCTTTATCAGTTATCGTACCTCGAAGTCATATGCGATACTCTTTGGACCAAAACGCAAATATTAGCTAAAAGTCTACACGAGGAAAATTTGCCTGGTTAGAAACCAAAACAACAAGGAAGACAGATAAGAGTTTATCCAATTTGACTAAGACTAAAACCTAAGCAACATAAAATCAAAGTCCATGCGATAGTGTGAAAGATTGTAATAAACCTGGAAAATCTAAAGAAACTACAGCTTAAAACATCAAAAAGAAGCATTATGACCCTGGTTAGTCAAAGTCGTTGTTTCGTTTGCAATAGCTGGTACAAGTAGAAAGGAAGATCATGTCGTTTGTTTGGGGCGATGAGGAATGCTGGAAACAGCACAAAAGGAATGGAACGATACGAAATACTAATAGCAGACGACGAAGTAGACATTACAACCGTGAATCGGTGGACGGAAGTTATTGTGATAGATTGATCAGAAGAGAACAATACGATACTTGGAGATCTGGATACGGATTTGATGACGACGAGGAAGAAGAGCAGCTGCGCCGTCACAATCAACAACAACAGCAACAACAACAGCAGCAGCGTTTCAGGCGGAGTCAAAAGAAAAGGAATGGAATACACGGCAGTATATCGTCTCTTCCCATCCTGCCATCCTCGTCACTGCGGAGTATCTTGAAGTCCTCATCATCTGCAGAAAATTTAATCAATAGTGATTATTTAGACAAAAGAAGTCGAATTGAAGATGATGTTGGTGCTGTTCCTCCGGGGGTAAGGGTCTACTGGATGAGAGATCAACAGTTGCGGAAAAGCATCAAACGAGGCAAGAAGGTTCAATTCCACGAAAACTCGCAAGCTAATAAAAGAAACAAGCAATATGCACGGAGGAGTAATGACATCACTTCTGACGAAGAAGAAAGCGAACTGGAATCTATTTTCCGCAGTGATGAGGAAGCCTATTGCAGGAAAAGACCAGCCAGGCCAGTTTTCAAAAGAAATGTTAAAACTTTTTCGAATGGAACAGTGAAGTCCCACTCCAAAAGTCAACAGGATTCCCCTAAAAGTTCCAGAACTCAGCGCAGTAGCTTCAAAGTTTTTAACGATGCTGGTAACAGCCACAGAAATAATGTTCCTTCAAATACCAAAGATCACGTTCGTACTCAACAAGATCTAATTTCTGCCGCTAAATCAGCTCAGCAGGAAAAATGTCCGTTCACACGTAGTTATACAAAGATGGCTGCTGATACAAATGAAGATATTGTCCAGTTCAATGCCCTCCGTCGTAAGAGCATACATAACATCAATTCGTTCGTACGCAGCTCTGCTAGATGTTCCCAACGCAGCAATTTTGGCAACAGGACATCTCAACGAATGCAACGCTCTGTCGCCAATCCACGCTCAAGCATCCATCACTTTCCCAATCCGACTTCATCAAACCATGTTCATCTGCAGCAAATATTCAACCCCAACAATCGCGATTTCGATTACTATGACGATCAGCCACAGATTCCTGTTCGTTCTTGCAAGAAACGCTCCTCAAGCCGTCATTTTCACAATAGAAGCGGTTATAACAACATCGATAACAATACAAGTTATTCTCAAAAACCTCATTACATGGGCGATATAGAAAATGAAGAGACCGCTGACTCGCTGGTACAGATTAATGTCGGAAATCAAAGTAATACTCCATTTCAAAGATCGTTTTCAACAAGGGAGTATGGTTCAAGGCGAAACACAGAACGAAACAGTCATAACCGAGGCAGTATGAAGCACAGGAACCACGGACAACAGGTCCATTTGACTGATACAACAGGATTACCCAACGATGCAACTATTTCTAATAGACAAGAAGAAACATATAATCCTAAAGTTTTACGGAATTCTATGCGGAGAAAATCCTTGTTTAACCCATTACCAAATTCACATTTTATGCCTGAAGCAGATGATTTTGAAACTGAGGAAGATCAACGAACTTTAGCAGAGGAAAACTGTAACAGCGGTAACATCAACAGCAACGGTAGCAATATGATTGGTTCTAATAATAGTATGACTATCAATAACAACGGGTTTTGTGACAGTGGAAGAGGGGGTGGGCTCCGTGGTGTTGAAGATTGTAACAGAAATATTTCTTCGATTACTTTTGTACCTGGTATCTCACCAACTGAAAGTGGTGACGTTAAAGCAACACCAGAAGAGCTCCCTTATTGTCCATTTTCGAGACCAATCATCTCAACTGAAGATAAAAATGTCGTCGATCCAACCGATAAAATGATACCTGCAGTGGGAGGAGAACGTGATGGGTGGCCGTCTTTGGCAAGACCATTGGCGGAAGAAGCTGTCGCAGCTGCGCTTCGTCGTTCTGCAAGACAGCGACGAAGCAACAAGTATTTATCTGTTAAATCTGACCTCAGTGGTTCCTTAAGGAGTTCAGAAGTCTCATCTGAGTGTAGAGGACGTCAACAGAAACCTCTTTCCGAAATATTAGCAAACTCAGGAAGCTCAGTCTCTGTTCCAGAGCAACAAAAGCAGCCAAAACATTACCACCAGTCTTATCCATATTTATCTCCTGTGACCTCTGTTTATCAATCATCGAAACAGACTCCTGACGAATCAGAATCCTTTAATGAATTCGTTCAGAACCAACAGGAACAGTTTGATCCGACAGAAAATTCATTTCTTTTCCAAAGATCTTCATTTCAGCGAGACACAACGCCCACAGCTGCCACTTATCGCCCTTTGCCATCGATACCATCACTGGTTCCACCTTTGACAGAAATGTTTCCCCCAGTTGAAGAGGCTACTACATTACCTCAGTTTCCCCCATTAAATTGTGACTATAACTTGCCTCTTGGTGTTGTTAAGCCACTGCCCATTGTTCTGACTCCGCCGCAAATCCCACCTGATCGTCTTCCGAAACCAGTTCGAAGATCAGAGCTAAACCCTCGGTGTGACTCAAACGGAGGCCTCACTGTAACTTCAGACCCTAATGTAGAGGGCTCAAAGGAAGTAGTATCGTCAAGAACTGCCGATGGTAAAGATGGAAAGGAGAAAGGGAAAAGCGACAAGAAAGACCGAAAGAAGAAGAAAAAGAGGAAGAAGAAAAAGAAGGATAAAAAGAAGAAAGAGAAAGAAGAAAAGAACAAGAAAGAAGAGAAAGAAAAGAGAGAGGAGAAGGAAAGGGAGAAGTTAAACAGGGAGAAAGAGAAGAATAAGAAGAATAAGAAGAAAAATACTCATGAGAAAAAAGTCGTTAAAAATGAATCCAAGTCTGAGATAGGGGACAGTGATGGCAGTGATGCCTACGAGACTCCACCATCTTCTTTGAGAGAGAACAAGAGTTCAGTACGGCATCAGGTGAATAGGTCAGAAGGAAAAGAGACAAAGACAAAGAAGCGTAGGAAACAGTCGAAAGAAAGAAAAGACTTGAGGAAGAAAACAGTTGGGGGTAAAACCGAGCAGCAGAGAAAGATTTCTTCCTCTGATGGGGATCTTTGTGATGTTCGGGATAACAGGTCAGAGGACAATCGAAGTCGGAGTTTCACCCGTTTGACGCGTAAAATATCTCACCGCGTTGGTTCTTGGAGTAAGGAACTCAGGCGGTTCTTGAGCTTCAAGGTGGAAAGGTCACCTAGTCCTTGTTTACGTTTCACTGAATCTAACAGCGATGATAGTGGAGAAAATTCCGACAATGGCAGCAAACGGAAATTACAAAATGCCAAAGAACCACTTTGCGTACAAAAGTCACTGAGTGACATTTCCGACGCTTTAGAAGAGTTAGACAATCTGGACATCGAATTATCTAAAATCGGTGACGGTAGCTGTGATGGCGATGTCTTAAATTTCTGTGACGAAGGTAAAACTACTCAGATAATGAACTGGCTGCATGAGATGTATTCCACAAACCCAGCAGACTCCAAAATATCCTCAGTAATGGCAGCTACAACGGTCGCCACACAGTTTTAGAGCGACTCTATGGGAAGATGTGCGCGGAGAAAAATTATATAAAATAACGATAAAGATGGTTTCAAATTTAGACACGAAGCCAGTAATTTGGAGGGAAAGGGGTTAGTCGATGCCATCGGCCCCAGTGTGGGTGTGTGGTCAAGGAGTTTGCAGCATAATTGCGTGGGCTCCGGTTCGATCCCACTGCGCAATGCCTTTGGCAAGTGTCTTCGACTCTGGCTTCAGTTTGACCTCTACCTTGTGAGTAAATGGAAACTCTGTGGAAGGCCTTCGTTTGACCTGTGCGAGTGTGTGTGCGCGTGAGTATGTATTATGTATGTATGTATGTATGTATGTATGTATGTATGTATTTATGTATGTATGTATGTATGTATACATGCATGCATGAGTGTGTGTGTGTGTGTGTGTGTGTGTATATATATATGTTTACGCATGCACACGTGCATATATGTTCATAAGGGCGTTCTCTGGGAAAATGGCGCTGTATGAAACCCCAAATAATTTTGCGTGTCACTTGTTTCCATTTACGTCCAGTTAGCTGACTTTGTCTTTCTTTATCTTCCGAGGTCAGTGAGACACATATCAGCTAAAAGTATTGTAGTCGATTTAACCGCTAAAATCCCTTGAAGTCGGTGCATTAGAATGGCTGCAGTTCTACGACTGAAACTAGTAAAAGAATTAAAGAACGTACCGTCTGCAATTGAAAGTGCAACACCAACAAAAATAAAAAATAAAAAATAAAAGAGACAAATAGAAAAAGTTTAAATGTTCGTGCGCGCGTATGTCAAGTCTCAGATTTTCGTCTGTGATAAGAAATTTTATTTATGAAACCATTAACGTTTTTTGTTTTTGTTTCAAATCTATGCATTTTGAAATTACTGAAAACGAAAGCCCGGAATCTAAGCAGGAAACAGAAGCAATTTTGTGTTCAGGACATTATAAATTAGAAAATTTGTGATGCCAGCTAATAACATTCTAATGTATTGGAAACTGAACTCGCTTTGTTAGTTTCAAATGTTCAGAATATTGTAATTTTTGGTTATTATTATTATTATCTACAGGTCATGTTCTTGTTTAACCCCAATTCGGCCCGTTTTTTCTTAAGATCATAGAATGAAGTCTGAAGAACAATAAGCTGCTATTTCTAGCAGATAAAGCAGCCACATATAGATTCTTATTCGTCCTATGCTCAAGTGTCATGACATGTTGAGTCTATAAGAACTTCCATTTCATTGGATTGAATCTAGCTAAGAAGATCAAGGGAGATAACTGTCGTTGACTGCCGTACATCGATGGTCACGTATTGTCTTCGTTGGTGCTGGTTCGTTTCATTTATGTTGTAATTGTTATTCTTGTTATTATAATTGTAAAAAAGAAAAGAAAAGAAAACGAGGCGATGAAGTGTGGGAATAGTAAACTACCTCATAAAAGTCTCAAGATGAAAAGAATTATTATCTTTTTTTTATTGACAAGAGTGGCTGTGTAGTAAGAAATTTGCTTCTCAACCACATAATTTCGGGTTCAGTCCCACTGCGTGGCACCTTATAGCCTCGGGCCAACCAAAGCCTTGTGAATGGATTTGGTAGACGAAAATTGAAAGAAGCCCGTCGCGTATATATATATATATATATATAT
>NC_068994.1:5876259-5878930 GCF_001194135.2 Octopus bimaculoides | reverse complement strand
ATATATATGTATTATGCATTTGTGTGTCTGTGTTTGTCCTGCCACCATCACTTGACAACCGATGTTGGTATGTTTACGTCCCCGTAACTTAGCCGTTCGGCAAAAGGGACCAATTGAATAAGTACTAGGCTTACAAAGAGTAAGTCCTGGGGTTGATTTGTTCAACTAAAGACGGTGCTCCAGCATGGCCGCAGTCAAATGACTGAAACAAGTAAAAGAAAAGGAAATATGTCTACCTACAAAACGTTGGCACAAAATCGAGCCGATTCTAGAAATGCTTAGTGTTTCTGTTATTAACGATATTATTGCTTTTGGTGTTGTGGGGTCGGAGCCTGACCCTGGCTGAGATTTGAAACCACTTGCTTGTTGCTTGTCAAAACGAGTGGGAAATCCTCTCCACACCAGATGATTGAACAGGAAACACTCGACCCCCTAGGACCTATGATGGTCAAGGAGCGGTCAAGCTAGATCCCTACATTGTTATTATTGTTGTTGTTATTACTAGTGTTGTTATTTTCTATTGGAAACTGAACCAGGACCTGTGCTGGTCCTAGGACTTATGATGGTCAAGGAGAGGTCAAGCTAGATCCCTACATTGTTATTATTGTTGTTGTTATTTTTCTTAATTTTTCGTTTCAGGCAATGTATATCCCATATTTTAAGATAGCATGTTGTGATTTTGAGGGAAACTTGGCTGCTATTTCTAGCAAGTGAAACAACCCAACCATATTAAAACGCCCTTATTCTTGCTGCTGCTGTTAATGAGGCTTCTCCTGCTGTTGTTTATAATGCTGCTGCTCTTGTTGCTGTTATCGTTATTTGCTGTCTTTGTTGTTGTTGTTGTTGTTGTTGAGTGGCAGCACCCAATCAGTTGTGGCTGAAACAGTCGAACAACATCAGAGCAGTTAATCAAACAGAAGATATACCACCGCAATGAATCACACACACATTAACCCTACCCCAGCGACTGTCAACATCTACAACCATCCAACCGGGACCATATATGCTATCTGGGTGCTAACTTAATCAACCTTTGTGACCAAATACAAACATCCAAACCATGCCCCCCTCTACCCATCAGAAAAAAAAAAAATTAACAAGATAAAGAAACAACTTGACTGTCTTAAATCAAACTCAGGGACTTTGAAATTCATTGAGATATTAAATGATGAACTAGTTCTATCTGGTCTATACTTGTTCAGACTGCTCTTCACCAGTCCGGTCTTCACCAGTCCGGTCTTCACCAGTCCGGTCTTCACCAGTCCGGTCTTCACCAGTCCGGTCTTCACTGGTCTTCAGTTTACTCCAGTCCATTACAGTTTTACTAGAGCTCTTTGATAGAATCATATCTCATCCAGCACAATTTAGATATGTCGTTAGAAATTTAGATATTTCTTGTTCAAACCAGTTTATTCTAATCAAGTTTACTACATCACTTATCTCTCCAGATCAATCTGGATTAGACTAGTCTAACCTGATCCAGTTATCTCTGATCCAATCAGTGCCAAACTTTTAGGATTGTTATTGATCAGTTCTTGTTCCAGACTCAATAAGCATCCCTGTGATGCATTGTGTATCACATGACTTACAACAGTGGTCACATGACATAGAGAAGTTGTGTGACAGATAATAATGGTCACATGACTGACAATGCTGAACATGTGACCTACACTGTTGGTTATGTGACTGACGACACTGAATATGTGATTGACAACATTGGTCACATGATTGACAGAAATAGTTTAAGCAATGATATCATTGGTTATGTGGCAGACAGCTGCGGTCACATGATAAAAGTGATCACATGATGAGTTCTTAGAATCATGACATGAAGTAGAGTAAATATATGAAATCTATTCCAAATGTCAACTGGTGGCCCAGGGTGGGAATATATCATAGCGATAGTGGTTATAGTGTTGATGATGGTGGTGATGATAACGTTTTCAATGATAGGAAAGATTGTGTTGATGATAACGATGATGACAATGACAACAACGATGATTATGATGATGATGACAGTGATGATTACAATAATGAAGATAAGGATTGTTAATGATGATGATGATGACTATGATGATGATGGAAAGGAAGATGATGATGAGGATAATGATGATGATGACAATGATAGTGATGATGATGATGATGATGATGATGATGTGATAGCAATGTTGGACAATGGTGCCAGTGATTGTCATCTGTTTAATGATGATGGTTTAGTTAATAATTGCAGTAGGTGATGATGACAATGATGATGATGACAATAATGATGATGACAATGATAATGATGACAAAGATGACGACGATGATGATGATGATGATTACGATGATGATGACGACAAAGATGATGATGATGATGATGAAATTAGAATAAAACTTTTGTATTAAGGTAAACCATGTAAGCTTATTATTATCAATTATTATTATTATCAATTATTATTATTATCAATTATTATTATTATCAATTATTATTATTATTATTATTATTAGCAATTATTATAGTAATAAATTGTTATTCTTTCCATTTATAAAGAAATGCATAAAAAAATGCATAATAGTTTAGATATGTATGTATACATGCAAATGTTACTGTGCACATGTATACATATGCATACATATCTCTCCATATACAGTTACATATACATGTGTATATAAATATATATATATATATATA
>NC_068994.1:5872796-5875616 GCF_001194135.2 Octopus bimaculoides | reverse complement strand
TATATATATATATATATATATATATATATGTATGTATATACACACGCACATACACATACATTCAGGCATACACATTTATATACATAATATTAGGTCTGATCTTCACATAAGCACGCACATGAAGACATACACACAAATACACACTACATGCACATGCACACACACACACACACATATGTATATGTGAATATATATATATATATATATATATATATATATATATATTCATGTGTGTATGTGTGTGCATCTACATATCAATTAGTTAATTAATTAATTACTTGTCCACATACATATGTGGATTTGTGGCTTTCTTCTATTTCGCTTAAAAAAAAATATATATATTTTCGACAGATCATAATATGAGATGTGACTCTGCAGTTATATGTGCATCACTGCACTTCAACTGCATTTCTACCATGTAAGAAAGGACAACGTAGCCACCACACTCTGTCTGTTTGACAGAAAGCTGGTTTCAAGCCCCACCTAAAATCTCTTACTGGCCCCACCAGAGGACGTTTATTAGGTGAGCTGTGATAGTAAATAGTATTTGATAATCTAGGAAGCTGGCAGTGGCAAAAAGTGCATCATTGCAGACTTGTTCATAAGTGATGTCCAGAGCTGCTGAGACAGCATTATATTTAAGATCCCGTCATCATCTTTGTTGTTGTCATTGCTATGGCGATCATTGTCATCATCATCAGCATCATCAATGTCATCCTCTTCATTGTTGCTGCCATCGTTGTCATCGCTGTCGCCAGCACTGTCATCATCATCATTATCATCGTCATCGTCATCATCATCGTTATCATTATCCTCCTCATTGTTTTTAATTGCTGCCATCGTCATCATTGTTGTTGCTGTCATCATTATCCTCGACATCGTCATCATTGTCGTCTTCATCATTATCATTGACAGCACCATCATCGTCACTGTTGTCATCATCGTTAGCACCAACACCATCAGTATCATTGTCAGTATCATCATCATCATCATCAACATCATTTTCCTCATTGTCATCATCATCGTCATCATCATCATCATCATCACTGTGATTGTTGTTCATGTCTTCATCATAGTTGTTGTTGTTGTAGCTGTCATGTACTTACTTCTTCTCTGCCTCTTAATCACCATCATCATCATCACCATCAACAAGTCCATTGCAACTATCACCACTACCACTACTGTCCTCATCCCTAACACCTATTGCAATATTGACCACAACCACCAAGACCTGGCAAAAATGAGTTGTGCCTGGAATTCAAAGGGGCCAGGCCTGTCACTTTTATGTGTCATGCTGAATTTTCCTGAGAACTTCATGAAGGGTGTGTGTGTCTGAGGAATGCTCAACACAAGAGGCGAAAATATCTAAGTAAATGAATGAATATCAAAGCTGAAGCTTGGTGATCAGGGTACGTGAGACCATCGTGTACAGCTATGGATCAGATGTCAGGGTACATATGACTTGCTTTGTACAGCTGACTGGTTGTTGTGAGGGTACATAACAGAGTATACAGCTGACATACTGTCCAAAGGGTACTTCTTGTGTAAAACTGCTAAATCATCAACATTTTCTCAAACAGCACAGAAAGATGTAGAGTGGTCTGTAGAGCAAGGTGTGTAGTAATTCCTATAGGTGTGTAGTAATTCATAGAGAAGAGTGTATAGAAAGGTGTAGTACTTGTTCAACTGAATCCACCTTCTGTTTTTATACATATAGTGTTAATGTTAGGGTTGCCTACACTGTTGATACTAGTAATCAGAGAGAGCTATACCAGACTAAAAGGAGATACATATTAGGGGATGTGTTTTACATAAAATGTACGGGGGTAGGAGACATACAGTTTAAACAATGGTGTGATAACTACCTCCCACCCAACTGCCAAATTTTAAAAACAAATTTTGCATAGGGATACTGCGTTGTTAAAGATGATAGTGCAAGAAACACATAGTACTGTCTTAGGTGAGATAACACACTCTAGGGTGTAAATCCTGGAGAGGATTTTTAAAATGAGAATATCTGAGATAAACTCAACTGCTCTCACTAAAAATGAATCCAACTGCTCTCAAAAATTAATTTAAAAAATCGGAAAAATAATTCAGAATCCTTGTCCAGTACCGGATAGATCCTAAAATATAATCAGTTTGTGCCGGTTACGAGGCCAAACATCCCTGAAAGTTTCACCCGAATCCATCCAGTGATTCTTTAGATATCTTATCCACAGACAAACAAACAAACAAACAAACACAATTGAAAACAATACCTCCACCTTCACTAAGGTGGTGGTAATAACACACGACTCTAAATGGACATGTCACAATGCACATTGACATACACAAGACTGTAGCATGACACATTAATAAGACATCACATATTAAGAAGATATAACACATTGGAAGGAGATACATCAGGCTTAAAGAAGACTTATTGCTAAGTTAAGATCAACAAATAATTGTTAATAAGTTGATACATCACACTTGACCCAAACACATCTGTATTGACCAGTTGGGGACTGTAACTAAGAATAAGACTAAATCCTTAAGGGATAGACAATAACTGACATGTCCAGTACTCATTCATTAGTTCCATGTATAAACAAATACCAATTAATTACTGTTCTATTGATAATTATCCCTACTCTTTTTTTTTGCCTTTATATTCCACACAAGGATTTGTTGTATTTCTTTTATACATTTGTGTCATATATATATATATATATATATATATGTATATATATATATATATATATACTTTTATACAGGCATGCCTGGATGTTATCTCTCTACATATATGTTGTGTGTATAAACATATGTATATATATA
>NC_068994.1:5871334-5872467 GCF_001194135.2 Octopus bimaculoides | reverse complement strand
AAACAGAAAAACAAACAGTTTGTTGTTGTTCTTCTTCATACAAGTATACCCCACCCCGCACTCTAATATCATTCTTTTGTTTGTTTCAGTCATTTGACTGCAGCCATGCTGGAGCATCGCGTTTAGTCGAGCAAATTCGAGAGTTTAGAATTGGGAGATAAGATAATTTAAATCTAATATATATATGTGTGTGTGTGTGTGTGTGTGTGTGTGTTTGTGTTGTTTGTTTACATGGGATACAGTTATCTGGGTTCAGTTGCCAAACATTCCTGCTACAGGGTATTTAGTTGTTGAGGACTGAAATAACAGCCAAGTCCCTTCCAAATACATCCTATCATCATGAAAAGGAAAACAATCACATTGGATGTTGTAGTCCTTGATGTTCATAAGCAGAGAATGGTTACAGATGAAACATCTATGGTGATAGGTCTATGCAATCAAAGCAGTCGGTAGTTATACAACAACTGGTTGGCACTCTGTCGGTTACGACGACGAGGGTTCCAGTTGATCCGATCAACGGAACAGCCTGCTCGTGAAATTAACGTGCAAGTGGCTGAGCACTCCACAGACACACGTACCCTCAACAATAGCAGTAAAGACAGCAACAACAGCACAAACACATGTAAACTATAATAAATAAATAAAAAAGCTGCCAGTATTTTTCAAAAATATCTTTATTCCATTTAATTTATTTAAATTATATTTTCATAGAAAAGAAATAAAAATAAAGGTCAGAAATTTTACATCATGAATATATAGAGTCTGTTTAGGTGTGTAAATTAACACACTGAATTTTTTTATGTACAGAGTAAAAATTAGAGTTCCAGTTGAAATGGCTGGTTTTGGCTGATGTAGTTAGTGTGTTAGAATGTTGGTTGGTGTGTAAATGTGTTGGTTGGTGTGTTAAAATGTTACTTGTGTTGGAATGTTGGTTAATGTGTTAATGTATTTGTTGGTGTGTAAATGTGTTTGTTTGGTGTGTTGGAATGTTGGTTGGTGTGTAAGTGTATTGATTGGTGTGTTGGAATGTTGGTTGGTGTGTTAATGTATTTTTTGATGATACATACATAATATATATACATATACATACGTATATGTATATATATACATATATATATATATATATATATATA
>NC_068994.1:5867156-5870159 GCF_001194135.2 Octopus bimaculoides | reverse complement strand
ATATATATATATATTGATTACTGTAACCAGTCACAATTACATAACATCAAGTAATCAAATGTGGAATAACGCTAATGAATCAAATGTGTTGTAGGGAAAACCAGTCAATTAGGTCAGTTCGGTGTCTTAGATTTCTCTGGAATGTACTTTAGAGTTGTGCAAGAGTTGCTGTTATCGGTTGTTGCTAGCAGAAGCAGTGGTTCAGTTTCATAGTAGGTGATCAGGTCTTGAATAGTGTTGAATTCCTGGAAATAGACAGTGTAATGAGTTACAGAATAATACTTCACAGAATCAGAATGTGGTGGTGATGATGGTGATAGTGGTAGTGATGGTGGTGGTGGTAGTGATGGTGGTTGTAGTAGTGACAGTGGAGCAAAGAAAAGGGCTGTAATTGCTAAGACAGGATGGAATTGGCTGTTTTTTTTTTCTATGGAGGAGGAGAAACAGTACCTTTCACAAACAAGATGAGGACAAATATCCATCAAATATAAAATAAGTGTTGTTTGGGAACAAACATTCCTTAGATATCTCCACATTCATACAATCTTAATTCTAGGAAGGATTTAACACTAAGATTATTAATTAAACAACAACAAAGAAACACATTTACCCTAGGTACAAAAACAATATCTATAAATCAATAATTCTATAAGTAAACCTATAACTAACTCCTTATATACTTACAATTTCTGAATCCTTTTTCTCTCCAACAACAAATTTTCCACTTTCAAGATGTCGGATTTTGAGTCGGTAAAAATGGTTATTGGAGTAAACAGTCAATGTAAATGGATGAGTGCATGATGCTTGGCTGCTGTCTCTCAACAAGAAGGCACCATTCTGTGATAAAGAAGCAAAGAAACGGAATGTAGCTGTTTAGACAGGATGGAATTGGCTGTTTTTCTTTTCTATGGAGGAAGAGGTACAGTGTCTTTCACAAACACATAGAGAGAGATACCATGCATAAGATTATGAGAAGATTATGAGGCAAAGAAAAGATACAGAAACAAATAACATGCAGAGTCAGATAGGCAAAGCTCAAACCTGGAAAAATGTAGAAATATAAAGGGGGAAAAACAACAATCAAATAAGTGTATGAAGAAGATAAATAATTCCAATAGAAGAAACAGAAGGGTATCTAATGTTGTAGGTGACACCATTTATGAAATAGAAGAAAATGAACATAAGAATAAAATATAAAAACTAGGAAGAACACACATGCACACACACACAAACAAACATGTATATGAAGGTAAACCATACCTGTTTAATTTCATTCAGCAAACTTTCCTCTGCTTTACGGCCTAATTTTCCAAAGTACCATGGTTTATTTTGCAGGAACAACTGTAACATAAATAGATAAATAGATAGATGCATGTATATATATATATATATATATGCACATACAAATTCAGATACATATAAACATACATATCTTGTATACATGTATGTATCTCAACTGCCAGACCGCCTGAGGAGTATTTTGATGTTAACAGCCTTTTTCTTTTTTCAAAACAAGCAGAAAAGTATCATACTCAATCAAAATCCATGGAGAAGATGAATGTAAGATAAGAGATAATAACAAAATGCAACCATAACAACAAATATTTACTGAACAAGTTATAAGAATGACATACAGCAACAAATTAACTGAACAGATATAAATATTTAGATCAACTAAAAGTCTACATCCACAGTGTTTTTTTGTAGAATGATAGTCTTGTTGTCATGATCCTGTCATTGACTAGTGTTGGGTCTTCTTCCAGTTGTGGAGTAATCAGCCCCACATTTCAGCCTGCCTGAGCATGTCTCACTCTCCACAGAGGTGTGGCCATGTTCAAAGTGATCGTACCACTCCTTGATCTGAGTTTTACCCATGGCAGTATTGCCAAAGGTCAACCCCAGGTTGACCTGGGGTTATAGTAGAAGACATTTGCCCAAGGTGTCACTCAGTGGGACTAGCACTTTGGCCGAGTATTTTCAACCATAGCCTTCTGAGTAGATCTGAGTTTTTCCCATGGCACAATTGCCAAAGGCTTGCTGCCCTCAGCTTAAGTGTGTATGTGTGTGTGTGTGTGTGTGTGTGTGTTTGTCCATCATCAGTTTTTGACAGCTAGTAGTGTCGATATGTTTACATCTCTGTATCTTAGTGGTTTGGCAAAAGATGCCGAGAGGATAAAAACCAGGATTTAAAAGAAAATGAAATACTGGGGTTGACTCATCAGACTAAAAATTCTTCAAGATGGTGCCCCAGTATGGCCACAGTCTAATGACTGCAACAAGTAAAAGAGATAAAAGAATTTAATACACCCTGAATACTCAATTGGAACATACCCGGACATCACAAGCATCAGCATAAACCTCTCTTGGGTCTTCATCATCTGTGTCATCCTACAATAAAGAACAAAACAATTTAGAATTCATACATCATTGAAACTGTACCTACATCAAGGAACCCCGAGGTACATTACAACACTTGTGTTCTACCTACCCTGGTACTCTGAGGTACAGTATACTTCATTAGCTCAATCTACCTGATATTTGAGGAACACAATAGTACATTAGATGTGTCTTCATTAGGGTACCATGGAATACATTATAATACATTAGATCTATCTACCGCTGGCACCTTGAGGTACATTATACTACAATAGTTCTTTCAGCCCTGATAACTTGAGGTACATTAATGATATATTGGCTTTATTAGGAGAATGGACACAATGAGGTGGGTGAAATGAGGAGAGACAAATGATATGGGAAAGACTGTGTGGATGAAGCTTGAACTGAGCCAATTTAAGGAGCAGGGGCCATTTTGGTTGTTGTAGAAAAAGGAGAGGGAGAGAAAGAGAGAGAGGGAGTGAGAGAAGGAGAGGCAGAGAGAAAGATAGAGAAAGAGAAAGGGAGAAAGTGAGAGGGAGAAAGACAAAGAGAAAGTGAAAAGAGAGAAATAGAGAGAGGGAAAGAGAAAGAGAGAGAGAGAGAGAGAAACTTTTTGAATTTTGTTAC
>NC_068994.1:5855693-5866174 GCF_001194135.2 Octopus bimaculoides | reverse complement strand
AAAGCCTTGTAAGTGGATTTGGTAGACGGAAACTGAAAGAAGCCCGTCATATATATGTGTATATATAATGTGTGTGTATATGTTTGTGTGTCTGTGTTTGTCCTCCCCAACTTCGCTTGACAACCGAGGCTGGTGTGTTTACGTCCCCGCAACTTAGCGGTTTGGCAAAAGAGACCGATAGAATAAGTACTAGGCTTACAAAGAATAAGTCCTGGGGTTGATTTGCTCGACTAAAAGGTGGTGCCCCAGCATGGCCGCAGTCAAAATGACTGAAACAAGTAAAAGAGTATAGGTAATGTTTATAATTCACTTCATGTGAAGCTATCAAAAATCTAGTAAATCATTGATCTTAATATGTATATACCTCTAATGGAGTGTTTTCAATAGTTCACAAACATAAACACTGACTACAACACCAAGTACATACCTGATCCACTTCTATTACCATTTCCAGCAGTGAAAAAGTATAAGAAATAACTAGGTACCTTTATTTGTGGGCTCAGAACCGAAGCTTTTCTTTCGATTTATTGCTGGGGAAGACTCCTTTCCTGGAAAGGGGATGTTTTTAAATTTGTTATTTATTTCAGATATGAACGAAGGTTTTTGTGATGGTTGAGGCTTCTCTTTGTTTTTGGCTGCATCAGGATGTTTGACTGGAGAACAACAGCATCAACAAAAAATTAGAAAGAGAAAATTATCTTAATTAATCATATGTAAACAGCAAAGTATGAAAACATCTGATTAAGGACTGAACAAACAGTGTTAGCTGGATTTGAGTTCAACCCATGGTTCTCAACTGAGACCCAAATGACTCTTGAGGTTCCTATAAAATTTTGTTAAACCTTATGAGCAATAAATTGGTTATACTTTTACAATACACAAAACATTTTAACAAATCTTTTAATACAATTCCTAATAATATTGAATTATAAAAATATAACAGAATTTTTTTTTTAACAAGGGGAAGAAGCAGTAGAGTAAGACAGAAATTAAAAGGATCCATTGGTAAAAAGCAGTCAAGAACCAAAGAGTTAAACTTTTTCATGCTAACCAATAGAAGACCATCACTAGTTTTGTCATACAGAAACACCTCTTTTAAAACATGCACATTTAAATCAAAATCTTCCATCATAACTTTGTTGTAAAAAATTTTCATTATGTCATGCTAAAAAAGAAGTGTGGAAAAGTCAGTTATTTTTACAAATGTCTCCAAAATTCTTGATTATTCTTTAAACTAATTCAGATTACATATAAACAGTCCTTCGTTTGAAATATGGTTATAAAAGAATTAAGCAGAAATTTTAATGATTGAGAAATAATCAAGAAACTTTAGTGTTTAACCCTTTAGTGTAATTCTTATTTATTCACATTTAAAAAAAATTATCTATTATTATTTTGTCGCTTCAAGATAGGAATGATGTAATTGCTTGTTTTTAGAATGACATTGTAGGGTAGGTGTGAGAGGCTGGTTCTGGCCAGTTTGGGCATAAAATGTGTAGAATATTTGGGCCGGATATAGCTGGTTTAAACACTAAAGGGTTAAAGAAGGAAAGAAACAAGAGCATAAGCTGAGGTGCTATTATACTTTGCAAGCCCTTATCAATTCCAATAAAATAAAGTTTTGGTTTCCCCTTCAAAAAAGCAATCAAATCTGAGGTTAAAAAAAACAAAAAAATTATAACATCATAATTTTCCTTTCAAAGAATACAAAAAAAATATCAAAACTAATTAATTGATTTTCATTGCAAAGTAAAATTGTTATTTTTCTCTTGTGCCTATTCTCATTACATAATTCCTTTTTTACATTTTGATTTTTTTCTTAACTATTAAGACCACTTCATTGAAGAAGTTTTCCAGTGATGGTACCCTGAAAAAAACCCCCCCAAAAAAACCTACCCACCAGTACCCCCAGTAATGTGGATGGGATTAGGAAGGGCATCTAACCATAGAAACTATGCCAAAGCAGACAATGGAGCCTGATGCAGTTATCTGGCTTCACTCCTCCTCACAAAACGTTCCCAATGCCCGTATGGAAGATGATAAAGATGATAATGGTATATACATGTGTATGTGTGTAGGCATATATATGTTAGAGTTGTGTGTGTGTGTGTGTGTGTGTGTGTGTGTGTGTGTGTGTGTGTGTGTGTGTGTGTGTGTGTGTGTGTGTAACAGTCTATATGTACAAATATGTATGTATGTATGGGTAAATGTTAAGTAAAAAGAAAAACATTGAAGCAGTTCGTTTCTTTAGAATTTTTCCCTTTTTTTCTTGACATTAGAAATAAAAGAAAATTTTGAGTATGTTTCTATTTCTTTCCTTGTCATTGAGCCTTGATGGCTGATATTTGTAAATCCCTCTGAGAATTATATAGAACGCAACATGGTTCCTTGATTGAATTCCCAATAGATCTATTATGATAAGTTACAGACACTTCGACAAGCAGTAAATCTATTTGAATAAATTTTCTGACCTGAGTTATAAAATTTTACATTCTGCAGGAGCAATATCACTATCTCACTACTATGAATATTTTGTTCATTGTATAAACTCTGATGAGTTGATGACGTAATTCGATTGTAAGGTAATCCTGGCACTACAGATTTATTCATTAATGAAATATATATAAGGATGTATTGAATAAACTAATGAGAATATCTACAGGTTTTTTTTTTTTTTTTCACATATAGGTCTCTCATTGATATTTCTAATACCATCGACTGGGTTCTCAGTTGGTATGAATATTTTAAGAGAAACAGGCATATCATAATGTTAAAAATATACTCAGAGCTTTCAATTGTTTCCATGGAGCTCCTCTTTCTGTAACAGAGAGAGCATGGCATTTAACAACAATAAACTGGTGAAGAAAAGTGACTGAAACGGGTTCTTTTGAAGGGACACTGAAATGATATTATTTGAAATAGTGTGTAGCTTGGAGATCAGGGAGTCACTCCAGGTTGACTCATAACTCTTCAGCAACAAGAAGTCACAGCTCCATTTGTATGGGTGCGTGATCGGAATATCTGAGGGAAGAATCACAGGAAAATATTTTATGGGAAACAACAACTGTGAGGAGACTGACAGGTAGATCAGGATTAGGAGCAAGATAGTAGAGTAATATCAAGAGCCATGGTTGGTGTTGCTTGGGAGATCAAGCCAAAACATCTGCTCATAGTCGCTTTTGACAGGAAGTTTTGATGGGTGTATATGAGGGTTTTGCTCCCAGGATGCTTGCATAAATAATGGTCCCTGAAGATGAAGAAATATGGATGGATGAAGATGAAGAAATATGAATGGATGAACCTGAGGCTGGTATGTTGGAAAGCTGTAATCAATGATGCATTTATTCACAAATTGCATTATAAAATAAATAAATAAAATTAATTAATTAATTGATATGACAGAAGAATCAGGAAATGAAAGAGAGTAAGAAGCAGGAAGAGAAATCTTTTGCTTAGAATCTCTTCATCATGATCCAGTCATTAATACCTTAAGCTATTCAATCATAGCATGATCAACATTTGTGGAACCTGAAACAAAATTACATACACTTACGGGTGGGGTCAGACTCTGTAGGAATAGAAACCCTATTCTCGTTGACTGTAGGTTTTAGCTTATTGCGTGCTTGCAATAATTCACCCAGGGAAGGATTGCATGCATTGTCACCAAGTGAAACTGGAAAATATAAACTAAATGATATTAGAAAAAAATTAAAATGAGTTGAGCTGTAATTAATTATTTAATGAAGTTAGTGATTGCATAAGTTAGATAATTAAATTGAAACCTGTGTAACCAGTGAAAATGGAAACAAAATGTTTTGCATTTGTAAATAATGTTAAATGTTTATATGGTAGAGTAAGTTGTTTTGTGATGAAGATGAATTTAAACTGACTCCAGTGTGTGACTGGTACTTTTGTGTTATCAGCCACCATCATCCCAGGAGAGTAAATGGCAAAGTGAAGTTTGACTAATGTTATTTTAGCTAATGTTGTTTTTCCTCATTGCATAAATATTTTTGAAATACTTCTCATGAGATATTTAATACTACATTAAATGTAACTTAACTGTTGTTTTCAAGCAGATGCTGTCCCTGAGTATTTAACCTCAGTGATTGATCTATTACATACATTTGTAAGTATTATATGCAATAAAAGGGCAGGCGTGGCTGTGTGGTAAGAAGTTTTCTTCCCAATCACATAGTTCTGAGTTCAGTCCCGCTGGATGTCACCTTGGGCAAGTGTACTCCACTATAATACCAAGCAAACCAAAATCTTGTAAGTGGATTTGGTTGACTGAATTTGAAAGAAACCAGTCATACATATCATCATTTAACGTCTGTTTTCCATGCTGACATGGTTGGATGGTTTGAAAAGATTTGACCAGCTGGAGCACTGCATCAGGCTTTAATTGTCTGTTCTGACATGATCTCCATAGTTGGATGAGCTTCCTAACTTCAACCACCTAACAGAGTGTTTTGGGTGCTTTTTATGTGGCACCAACATAGGAGCTTTTTATGTGGTGCACCTTTGGAGTTGCCAACTAGCTTGCAAGACAAAGACCTTTCAGGTGAGAGAGGGAGTGGTATATATATAGTTATATATATATAAATAGGTAGATAGGTAGCTAAATGTATATATATATGTGTGTGTGTGTTTACTTGTGTGTGTGTGTGCATGTCTGTGTGCATGTATGTGTTGTGTGCATTTTTGTCCCACACCAATGCTTGTCAACACAAGTAACTTCGCAGTTCAGCAAAAGAGACCAATAGATTAAGTACCAGGTTTTAAAAAAATAAGCACTGTGGTTGATTTGCTTGACTAAAACCCTTCAAGGCAGAGCCCCAGCATGGCTGCAGTCCAATGAATGAAACAAGTAAAAGCTAAATGTTACACAAACACACTCACACATCCAAGTAGAAATAAGAAATTAAAGGAAGGACGAGGAGACAGGAAATATGCAGCCGACTTCATCAGCTTCCTCAGAGGAAACCATAACATAATGCACAAGCACTCAGCTCTGAATGCACTGCATCTTGTAGCAGAAACATCTGTAAGCTAATGCAGTTGATTACATAATTCCTGTTCACTTGTCATTCATTTAACTTCCTATTATGCTCTGTACTCACCCAAGCTTTCATTCTTGAAGCACATATGTATTGAGTTCAAACAGCAACTTATTAGTAGTGCAATGCCAAAGCAAAATCTTTATATATATGTATGTATGTGTTTGTAGTTATGACTGTGTGGGTAAGAAACTTGCTTCTCAACCACATGGTTTTGGGTTCAATTCTACAATGTGGTACACCTTGGTCAAGTGTCTCTTACTATAGCCACAGGCCTATGAAAGTCTCATGAATGGATTTGATGTGTGTGTGTGTGTGTGTGTGTGTGTGTGTGTGTGTGTGTGTGTGTGTTTGAGTGTGTGCGTGTGTGAGTGTCTATTACCATTCTTTAATGTCAGTTTTCCATGCTGGCATGGGTTGGTATGTATGCATGTATACATAGCAACTGTTATTGGCTGTTCAAGGGCATGTTATTGAATGGAAAAACACTTCGTATGAATCGCCATGAAACATGTTTGTATATAAATATATTGTTTATTCTATGTTCACCTTTTGTGGTGGAAGCATGTGGTATGATATAAAAACATGTGTGTTTACATAGAAAGAAAGTTTTGATTTCTGCTTTTGCACTGAAAGAAGTAACATATAGTATTCGTATTACAGTATGTATGCATGTGTGTGATGAGAACAGTCATTTTGAGAATGTGTGTGTGATAACAAATTATCTTTGTTTACAAACCATATATCTTATGTTGAGGTGAATAGACATGTGAGTAACACATGTGGGAGTTAGTGCATGGAGCTGCAGTGAAGACATGTATCTTTGACCACGGCCTGGCAGGAACTGAGATTGCTTCTACTGTGTAGTTCAGAATGAGGCTAGTGTATCAGAACAAGGCTACTGTATCAAAGCGAGGTTAGCGTATCAAAGCGAGGTTAGCTACATGGTCAATATATTCATCTTTTGTGTTGGTTGACCATAGTGCCACCGGTCACATATGTCTAAGTTATGTAGCTCTACTACATATATATGTATGTATGTATGTATGTATATCTATGTGTGAGTGTCTGTGTGCTAGTGTCTTCTTGGCTTGAGATAGTGCAATAGTTGTAAACAAGTTGCACTGTCATACAACCAGTATCCTTCATTTCCAATCTTCCATGAAAATATGTTTGGTCACGAGGAAGTATTAACTTACTGGAAAACAGGTGAGACTTGGTGACAGGAAAGGCATCTGGCTGTAGAATATCTGCTTCAACAAATTTCATCCAACCATGGTAAAGCGAGTGTTAAAGTAGAAAGATGGTTCTCGGAAAAGTAGTTGTTAAAATGATGTTCTTTATATAAATATGTGTGGTATGACTGTCTGGTAAGAAGTTTGTTTCTCAACTACATGGTTCCAAGTTCAGTCCCACTGCATGGCACTTTGAGCAAGTGTCATCGATCATACAGAAACTTCGTGAGTGGATTTGGCAGAAGGAAACTGAAGAAGCCTCTTGTATGTGTGTGTGTGTGTGTGTGTGTGTGTGTGTGTGTGTGTGTGTGTGTGTGTGTGTGCGCATGTGTGTATGTGTGCATGCATACATGTATGTCTTTGTATCTGTGTTTGTCCCCAACTACTACTGGACATCCGGTGTTGGTGTGTTTACATCCCTAAAACTTTGTAAGAGAAAAAAACCCACAGAGTAAGTAGAAAGCTTAAAAATAAAAATCCTGAGGTTGATTTATTTGGCATTGATATCTATTCCTGTAGCCCAGCAGTTTAGCAAAAAGAAACCAAGAGAACGAAAGACGGAGACTAAAGAAAACTTTTACATATATACTTGAGTTAAAATGATGAACTAATCCCTTAATGTCAGTGCCCTTGGATGGACTTGCTCCACTGGCTGAAACTAATAAAAGAATATGAATATATATATATATACACACACCCACACTACACATGCACACACACACACACACACACACACACGTATAGCAGGCTGAGTAAAAAGTAATCAACGTTTTGAAATATGAAATTCATCACTATATATTTCAACATTGCGGAAATTTTATTTATCAAAGTAAGTACCATTACAATCAACAACTTTTTGCCAACAAGTCACAAGTTTGTTTATTCCGGTAACATAAAAATCTGGAGTTCTGGAGCTGATGAACTTTTTGAACATACTTTCAGCATCAGTTTGATTTTTTAACTTCTTCTCTCACAGGAAACCATCAAGGTGTTTGAAAAAGTGATAGTTGGTAGGAGAAAGGTTTGGGGAATAAGCTGGGTGGGGAAGAACTTCGTAGCCAAGTTCCCTCATCTTCTGGAGTGTCATTAGTGAAACGTGTGGTCGAGTCATGAAGATTGATTGGCCCTCTTTTGATTTTCATTCAAGATCTTTCTCAATGACAGTCTTTAATTGACCATCATCAATGACAGATGGTTTTCCAAAAAAATGTTAAAAAAATTCAAAGCTCTGCAAAAATCTGATAAAAATTCTTCATGGCTCAAAACGTTGCTTACTTTTTACTCAACTGGATACACACACATACACAAACATATATATATATGCAAATACAAACATATATATATATATATATGCAAACACATACACACACATATATATATATGCAAATACAAACATATATATATATATATGCAAACACATACACACACATATATATATATATACACACATACATACATACATACACATACATACATATATATATATATATATACATATATATAAAAATATACAAACATACATACATACACATACATATATACATGCACACACATCCATACATATATGCAGACATACATACATACACACACACACACACACACACATACATACATACATACATAAATATGTATGTACGTATGTATGTATGTATGAGAAAGGGACAGTTTTTATCCCAAGGCATCAAGGACAAGAGGAAAGACCATGCTACGAAGCTTTTGAAGAAACTCAAGCACCCCCTCCAACTGAACATGCTTTGGTTTTCCTCAAACAAGAAAAATTTCTGCCAGGATCAGATGGTGAACACACAGAGCAACCATTGGCTTGCAGTGTCCCCAAAACATGTACCGAGAGTGATAAACATCAAACATCCAGTCAACATCATGGTGTTTGGAGTGATCACTAGTGATGGCGATGTTATGCCTGCATTCATCTTCCCACACAACTTCAGACTCAATATGGAGGCCTACATCAAGTGCTTGGAGGAGGTAGTGCTGCCCTGGGTCAAAAGGGTGGCTGCTGGAAGACCCTATGTCTGGCAACAGGATTCTGCACCCTGCCACACAAGCAGGAGAATCCAGTCATGGCTGTCAGACAATTTCTGTGACTACATCACACCTAACATCTGGTTACCTAACTCCCCAGACTGTAACCCATATGTATGGATGTATTGTATGCATGTATGCATTCATTCAACTGGCTTCTTTCAGTTTCTGTCCACCAAAAAATCCACTCACAAAGCTTTGGTCAGCCCAAAACTGTAGTAGAATACACTTGCCCAAGGTACCATGCAGTAGAACTGAACCTAGAGCCAGGTGGTTTGGAAACAAAGTTCTTACCATACAGCCACATCTGCATGTTATTAATTAGCATAAAAATAATTTAATTGTAATGTTTCATGCTCCTTTTGCTTTTGTAGTTCTATTCTTCCTCTACAACGTTTTTGAATTTTGAATAATTTCAATAAGTTTTACATAATCCACATAGACATGGTTGTGTGGTAAGAACTTGGCTCTAAGTTCAGTCCTACTGCATGGTACCTTGGGCAAGTGTAGTCTACTACAGTTTTGGGCTGACCAAAGCCTTGTGAGTGGATTTTTTGGTGGACAGAAACTGAAAAAAGCCAGCTGATTGAATGCATACATACGTACATGCATACATCCGTACATATGTGCGTGTGAGTGTGTTTCCTGGTCTTGATATCACATGATACTTGTTAAAATGGTTGTCACAGTCATACAAGCAGTGTTGATCATTTCCTTCATTTTGCGAGAACATTTACGACCATGTAGAAATATTGCTTTACTTGAAAACACTTGAGGGTTGGTGGCAGGAAGGGCATCCGGCCATAGAAAAATCTGCTTCAATAAACTCTGTCCAACTCATGCATGAAAATGAAGGATTAAAATAAATGGAGATAAAAATTAAAAAAAAAAAGAAGTAACAAATGTATCTAACAACTGAATATTTTCTAAAGTAAAACTCCTGATGATGAGTAGAAATGCTGAAAGGCAAACATTGTTAAACTGGACTTTTAAAAGGAGACACCAACACTGTAAGTTGAAGATTCAAATAAGGAATTTAAGGGACCGATATTTCATTTTGATTGCAGCACTAAACTTCCATGACTATGACTACCTCACGTAGGTTAGGATGGCTGTGAAGCACATGCGATGCTGAAGCTGTCACTGTCTGGTTTCAGGTTGGCTTTAATTTATTTAACCTGTAATCAAAGGCGTTCCATCTGTGACCATTATGTCTCATTTTTGTTCAATTATCA
This sequence comes from Octopus bimaculoides, assembly GCF_001194135.2. Lineage (NCBI taxonomy): Eukaryota > Metazoa > Mollusca > Cephalopoda > Octopoda > Octopodidae > Octopus > Octopus bimaculoides. The sequence continues at coordinate 5,856,601 of NC_068994.1, read as the reverse complement.
TGTCACTTCATCTAAATTTCCCAGTGTGTGAGCATTCATTTTCTAAGCTAGTAGAATGTGGCTTGAGAGTGATTTGACTGCTACTTTTACCAGGTTGGATGACCGCGTACATGCTCCCACGTTGGCTCTTCTGGACACTGTTGGGGACAGACAGGTGTTTTTTGCATTTAACAGTAACACAGCATCATGTATTGAAACAGATCTTCTCCTCTGGCTTTGTGGCTTACACAGAAAAGGGATTAATTTGTTTTTTTGACTACAATAAACAATACAAACATCATACTGCTATACAATACATTACATCACAATAGACTACACTACAAATACACTATAATACACCATACTACAATACATCTTACTATACTACAGCACACTATATCGTGATATGCAACAATGCACTACAATACTTTATACTATGATAACCAATGATACACTATTAAACACAGCACTATGCTACAATATGCCGCTTTACATGACATTACAACATTGTACATCAGGCTATACTATACCATGTTACAATACAATACACGATATTATAGTATTGTGTTGAGTCAAAAGTTTTGCAATATTTTGGTAACTTATTTGCCTTTTTTGTCAAATTACAACAAAATTACCGCAAAGGACAAAAACTGGGACCAGTATGGGATCAAAGAACTGGTAGAAAGGTGTCTTCAGATGTTGCAACACAATGGCCTCAACTTCTACTTTGAATGCTTACGCTGCTTTTGTTGTGACTTGACAAACAAAACAAATAAATTACAAAAATATGGCAAAAATTTTGACTCAGTACTGTACTACACAGGATGGGCCAAAACTCATGAAGGTGTTTCAATATTTAACAAGTTCTTAATTTTTGGGTTCTAAATATATTTTTAAAACCCCAATATCATATATATATATATATATAT
>NC_068994.1:5853872-5854914 GCF_001194135.2 Octopus bimaculoides | reverse complement strand
TATATATATATATATATTTATATATGAGAAATAGATGTAAGTTAGGGATGGGAAGCGGGGAATCACATATAAATAAAAAAAATGATTAAAACAATTTCTCAAAATTTCATACCTTTTCATGATTTTTGGCCCACCCTGTATAACATATTTTAAATCAATTCCTTAGACTACTTTACAACACAATGTATTCAACTGCAATATACTATAATATACATGCAACCTTGTTTATCACTGATTCATTCATCACTGCTGAGATAAATGTTACACTTAACATAAACTGATATATGATAATATTAGAAAGATGTTATCTATAAGAATACCAGTTTAAGATTCTGCTTGGGCTGCAGAACCATACTTCAGTGATCCCCTTCAATGCTCAGCTACCCAGAATGCACTGACTATTGCTTGTGTTTATATGACCTTGCTGTGAGGTCATATATATATATATTTTTATATGGGATTATGTATTGGTACCCATCAACATGGGACCAGTGAGCAGAAAAATATACAAAGGCACCTGGATCCAAACAAAAGGTAAAAACGATTAAGAAAATATTTAATAGTGGAAGCTTTACTGCTGCGAGCTGCAAGTTTAGCGGATATGAATCTATCGTTCATTCCATTTCCAAAGAGCTTGGAGATGATTCACTTATCAGTGATTCATTTAACACTGAATCATTTATCACTGTCTAAAAACCTCTTCTTCTTCCCCGATGTGATAAACAAACATAGATGTACTATAAATCACTATGGTGTAAGACTATTCTGTCAGTTCATTAACAACTACAACAAAAGCAGGCGTCACAACAGTGGCCATACAAATACTTTCAGGAGAAATTTTATTCATACCATTGTGTCTCTTTCTACACAGCTATTGAGAAGGGGTTTGCGCTGGGTAAAGACTGGTTTTCTTGGCTGTAAAGGGAGACACATGTTTCTCAATGAAAGTTATTTTACTGGAATGCCAACTGAAGTATCATGGGAAATAAAATAATTAATAAACAAAAGGAAAAAAATAATAAAAGAAAGAAATAACATGAAG
>NC_068994.1:5852032-5853417 GCF_001194135.2 Octopus bimaculoides | reverse complement strand
TATATATATATATATATATATACAATATAAAAATTTAGGTGGCGGGGGTTCTGAAAGGGTTCTCAAAGAGTAGCATCCCTGCCTCCCTGAGCTAGTTTTCTATCACATTTCTTAAAAATTGTGGTAGAGGTATTGGTCTCGGGACCACTCATATTCTATATCTCTATAAATATCTCTATCTATATCTGTATATAGATTATCAAGACATCATAATTACATTATTACACATTATGTAACAAAGTCCTGGGCATAGAACCCTACTCCTGTAAAAGACAGAGTGAACACACATGGAATGTTTCTGATGAAAAAACTGCCTAGGTAGGGCTGACCAAGTTTTATACAACAATGAAAACAGCAACAACAACTGTAAATCAATAAAAAGCCAAGAGATTAAAGTAGATTGTGGGGTAAAAAACACATTAGATTGATAATGCATTCCAGAAAGCTTTAGGTTTACACATACATCGATTTTTGGTTTTTCTTTGCCGTATTTTCGGTCTGGCAAGGGTGGCTTCATTTTCAAGGGTGGATCATTGTCCTGGCAAGATTAAAGAAAAAAAAAAAAACTCATAAAGTTCACAGGCGCAGACGTGATTGTGTGGTAAGAAGCTTGCTTCCCAACCACATGGCTCCAAGTTCAGTCCTACTGCATGGTACCATGGGCAAATGTCTTCTACTATATCCTTGAGCTGATCAAAGCCTAGCGAGTGGATTTGGTAGAGGGAAACTGAAAGAAGCGTGTCGTGTATGTATATATCATCACATTCATCATTGTTTAACATCTGCCTTCCATGCTGGCATGGGTGGGATGGTTTGACAGAAGCTTGTCAGGCAGAAGCCTGCACCAGACCCCTGTGACTGTTTTGGCAGGGTTTTTACAACTGGATACCTTTCCTAATACCAACCACTAAAAGAGCGGACTTAGTGCTTTTTACATGGCATATATATATATATATATATATATATATATTTAAAATTAATCAAAGGACATACTAAGTATGTCTACCTGCTAGAAATAACAGTCAAACCTCTTATTTAAATCACCAAAATACACTGATAATAACTACAGAGGTCAACCGTCCGAAGGCAAACGGGCTAAGACAATCTTTCAGCATACATTCAAGTATTTGGACTCGTGGACCGGTTTCTGGACTGGCATTATAGCCTCACCTTCCTCAGCATGCATTACCATGATGGAGAGGCCCAACCCATCCTGTTGAAGTCTGCACTGCATCTGATTTGTTTTGCACCGAATCATGGCAGCCACCAGTGTGAGAATAATTTCAATCCGGAGCAAATAATTCACAAAAGAATAATGATATCTTCGCAAATTATTTTTTCCTGAATTATTTCCTCTGTATATATATATATATATATATATATAT
>NC_068994.1:5849362-5851741 GCF_001194135.2 Octopus bimaculoides | reverse complement strand
TATATATATATATATATATATATATATGTCTGCCTTTTATGCTGGCATGGATTGGATGGTTTGACATAATATGTGATTAATTGAAAAGAATGTGAATATATGAATGCTACATGTGACTGAGTAATCTGACTGTAAAAGTGTTAATAACTAAGCAATCAATCACTACAGTAGCCCCAATCATCAAGCCCCAATATGTTAAATGCATCACTTACCACTAGATCATTATCAAAACATTCATAGTTCTCTTCCATAAAATCATCCTGAAATAAACAGTAAAATCGAAAGATGAAAGTTGGCTGATAGTTGTGAACGGCGCAATAGACTTGGAATGTATTGCAATTAGAGATAGTAATTAATTATTTATGAACATTATTGAATGATAGATCTTTTTTCATTAGGATCCTAGATATGATATGTGTGTGTGTGTGTGTGTGTGTGTGGGGTGACAAGCATTTGCTTAACCCATTACCTACCAGTGATCTCATATGAGATCACTTAAAAATTACAAATTTCGTAATTATCTGTCAATATTTACACATATCTAACCTTTTTGCTATATCTACTAGGTATATTTCTCTGATATTCAAATGAGGTTTGCTAATTTTTCACCCAATATCTCGCTTATTTCTATTTAAAATGTTAGACTTCTGAAGGAATCTTCTAAATCTATTCAGAAAAGGCAGCCATTAAAGAAATATATATTGAACAGAAGAACACCAATTTACCTGTGTAAGGCAAGGAAACTCTTCATAATTTTCATCACAGTCTGGAACCTAAAGAAATGAAAAAATTAGTTTAAATCTCAAGTTAAGCTTTATGTTTATGTTGACATAAGTAAATTTTAAAAAACATCTTAATGCTTTCACAGAAACCTTTAAACACCGATTTTTTTTTTGATACCCTGTGGGCTGAACTGTCAAAAGGCAGATGAACTTAAGAGATGGCCCGTAGCCTTCCAATTACATGATTGATACATGTGTGTGTGTGAGGATTTAGAAATTTCTGGTGTGGTGCCAAGGGATGCATTTAGCCTACCAGGGTGGCTTGGACTCTAAGATATGGTGAAGGCAACTAACCTAGGAAATGGAAATCACTAACAGAAAAGTCTGCAACATATTGTTTATTGAGTTTGTAGTAAACTTTTTCACCAGCTTTCTTGGAAATCCATTATATGATATATATTATAGATGCAGGTGTGACTATGCAGAAAGAAGCTTGCTTCCCAACCACATGATTCCAGATTTGGTAGACAGAATTGGAAGATAGAAGTGGATATGCTAGATGGAAATTGAAAGAAGCCCATCATATATATATATATATATATATATATATATATATATATATATATGTGTGTGTGTGTGTGTGTGTGTGTGTCCTTGTGTTGGTATGTTCATGTTCCTGTAACTTAGCAGTTTGGTAAAAGAGATCAATAGAATAAGTATCAGGCTTTAAAAAGAAAAGTCCTGGGGTCAACTCATTCAACTAAAATTCTTCAAAGCAGTGCACCAGTATGGCCACAGTCTAATGACTGAAACATATAAAAGATAAAAAAATATGCTTAAAGATTTTGTTGTTTGTTTAATCAAAAATTTGGCAGCTGCCCACGCAGCTCGTTCCATCTCAGCCATATTGTTTAAGGGAAATGCAAAAACCAATATAACTTGGTGCCAGTGATGCTATTAAAGGTGAACTCAGAATGTAAAGAGCTGGAACCAGTACAACAGAATAGTTTGTCCAATGCTCTTGTGATTCCACCAATCTATTATCTTGGACTGGTACATTGTTTTATTGGTTCAGGAAGGGTGAAAGACAACATTGATCTCAGTAGGATTTGAACTCAGAATGTAAAAACTTGCAACAAATATTGCAAGGCAGTTCTACTACTTCAGGAGTGACTAAAAAATTTTTGAAGACAGCGCTCAAGAATGGTTATCGTCCAAAGACTGCTACAAGTAACAGAATGAAAATGAGATGAAAGAATGTCTGAACATTGATTTAATATAAAATATCAACCTACCTGTGGGATTGGATTATTTCTTGGGAGGGATCCACTTTTGAAGTCCTGCAAACAGCCAATGAGCAATCGTGGTTATTAGATATTCAACATTAATAGGTCACAACAAGGAACAAGGGAATACAAGCATACAGTCACACACACACACACACACACACACATACTTATATACATATAACTGAAATTGCAAAGATAATCTGGTACTCGACTGAGGAAAGAAAACTCCGAATGACTCGTCCTTGTTTTCTTTGTATCATCTATCTGGATGTTTTGTTGTCCCATTTTTGTATCACCTAACTGTCAAGATGTTTTGCGTTCTTGTCCCATTTTGTATTTTATATATATATATCATCATCATCATCGTT
>NC_068994.1:5848097-5849040 GCF_001194135.2 Octopus bimaculoides | reverse complement strand
ATAACCTTGCCAGTCAAGGTTACAAAAGAAGCAACATTCATGCCGAATAGGCTACCTTAATTTTTTTTTTTTCCTTTCTATTCAAAGGGTGTTTAACCCAGTATATTATGGAATGAGATCATACACAGCTGTTTGTACACTGGTAATTTGGCATAGACTGCACACAAAACCTCTTATAGGAAAAGTACTTTCTGATGCTGAGGACAGACAAAGATATAAACACACACACACACACACACACACACACACACACACACACACACATTAAAATTTATTAATTGAAACCAAATGACATAAATAATTGCCCCCTCCTCAGATACATAAAAAGAAATATGCCCACATGCATAAGCAGAGAGGGAGATAAGTACTAAAATGTCTGATGTCAAATAAGTCAGCAAAGGACATGATGGGAGGTAGTTTGGTTCAGGGTTGGGGGTGAGTCATTGTAACATGCAAGTGGAGAGCATATCATATATAGCACTTGCTGGACAATGGAACAAATTTAAAGGTCCTTACTTTGGAAAATTTTGGTAGACCTAATGGCTTTTTCTGTGTATCTGACTGAAATATATAATAGAACTTTTGATAAATTATGAATTTATAAAGTCTATTTTATTTTTGATGATGTTACTGAAATATGTAAATGCATTTTTATTAACAAACTAAATTACATTGTCACCTTGGTAATGAACTCAGCAAAATTTTGCAAATTTTCAAGTAAAATACCTGTGCCAATACATACACACACACACACTTACATACATACATACATACACCTTCCCCTTCCCCCTTCATCGTCAACACCCCCTCATAAGCTCATCCCACCACACCCCAACACACTCCTACTCTACCTTCCCACTCCACCCCATCCAATTCCTTACACCCACCACCCACCCCCTACCCCACCCTCAGCCTAACCCACACTCCACCCATGCCTTCCCCA
>NC_068994.1:5846388-5847534 GCF_001194135.2 Octopus bimaculoides | reverse complement strand
ATATATATAAGGACTTTCGAGCGAGATCGTTGCCAGTGCCCCCGGACTGGCTCTTGTGTGGGTGGCACATAAAATGCACCATTTTGAGCGTGGCCGTTGCTAGTACCGCCTGACTGGCCTTCGTGCCAGTGGCACGTAAAAGCACCCACTACACTCTCTGAGTGGTTGGCGTTAGGAAGGGCATCCAGCTGTAGAAACTCTGCCAAATCAGATTGGAGCCTGGTGTAGCCATCTGGCTCACCAGTCCTCAGTTAAATCGTCCAACCCATGCTAGCATGGAAAGCGGACGTTAAACGATGATGATGATGATGATTCTACAATCATTAAGGGGTGCATCAGGGTGCATTTTGTGCTGCCTTGCTACACCCATGTCAGTAATCACTGTATAAATCAAAGAACTGAATCTAGGTAATTACTTACTTTGTATTTGTTCCGTGCGGGTGGCAGGGGCGGAGCATTCTTCTTGGGTATCTGGAATGGTGAAAAAAAAAGGTGAGCAATAAAACAAACAAAACATTTACAAATCTTTTTAACTGAGGTATCAGAGAGCTGTTGGTAAGAGGAAGATTAGGGTATCGAGTTTCATTGCATTTTATTATCTGGCACAAAGAAAGAGTATTTAATTAAAATAGTCATCTATGTATCATTCATGCTGTTGATAGGCCCTGTTACAACAGTATTTGTTCTGAGATAACATCTCTTCTGAAGTTGCTAAGAGATGTTATTTCGGGACAAGTACTGCAGTCAACTGGCCTATCAGCAGAATTCTTTTATTTGTTTCAGTTATTTGACTGCAGCCATGCTGGAGCACTGCCTCAAGTCGAGCAAATCAACCCCAGCACTTATTCTTTGTAAGCCTAGTACTTAGCCTATCGGTCTCTTTTGCCGAACCGTTAAGTTACGGGGATGTAAACACACCAACATCAGTTGCCAAGCGATGTTGCGGAGACAGACACAGACACACAAATATATATATATATATATAATCCCTGTATATTTATGATGATAAATGGTTTTACCGATAAAGGTTTTTTCATACTGAACTACTTGGCAAAATTGTTAATTGTTAATTCTATTATTAATTGACGATTCCCTGCCCTTATTCTTGTATATTTTATATATATATATATATATATATATATATAT
>NC_068994.1:5837308-5845965 GCF_001194135.2 Octopus bimaculoides | reverse complement strand
CAAGCGATGTTGCGGAGACAGACACAGACACACAAATATATATATATATATATAATCCCTGTATATTTATGATGATAAATGGTTTTACCGATAAAGGTTTTTTCATACTGAACTACTTGGCAAAATTGTTAATTGTTAATTCTATTATTAATTGACGATTCCCTGCCCTTATTCTTGTATATTTTATATATATATATATATATATATATATATATATGATGGGTTTCTTTCAGTTTTCATCAACCAAATCCACTCACAAGGCTTTGATTGGCCCAAAGCTATAGTAGAAGGTGCCATGCCATGTACGTGTGTTCTTTTAGTGAGGGAGAGAGAGAAAAAGAAAGAGAGAAAGAAAGAGAGGGAAAATAGATAGAGAAGAAAGAAAATGATAGATGATGCCTGGTTTTAGTTTCACTTTGAGGGATAAACAGACAGAATCTCTTTGAAGTAGCATGGCAGAGAGACAGAAAGGCACACAGACAGAATACAGAGGTGGGGGGGGGGAGAGAACAGAGGAGACACAGAAATAAAATCATAGAGAGATAGTGTCTGGTTTTAGTTTCACTTTGTTGGACAAACAAACAAACAGACAGAATCTCTCTTTTATATATATATAGATACAAGGCACAGAGAAACCTACAACTCCAAGAGTTACATGTGACCTTCAGGGGACCTAGGTGAGACCTTTGAAGATTTAAATACAATCTTTTGGGTTTTAAGTTCAAACTTCTGGAAGATGTTTGACGTTTGCATTTATAAATACATTTTCATTGATTTACATAGCACTATTCTGAAAATATCATTAAAAAATTAGTTTACATATTAATTTCTGAGGTGAATTATTTATAGTTACATTTTACACATTAAATGGAATTACATTTACGTATTTGTTTTGCAAAATTCTTGGTGTGAAATCGTGTGTTGAAACAGATATTGTTATAGTTGGGGATGGTAATTTTTGCCAGTAAACACACACACTGTTTATCTGATCTTCACCTTAACTTTATTATACCTTATCATCATCATCATCATCATCATCATCATATAGCATCTGCTTTCAATGCTGGCATGGGTTAGACCAGTAGTTCTCAAAAACTTTCAGACTGCCCCTCCCCTTGACATCCACCCCACATTCCTAGCACCCCCACCCCAACTAACCATCACAAACACAGACCTCTTTCTGAAACAAATTCAAAGCAACTGTGTTTCACAAATAAAACTTGACCTAATGAACCCATTATTTTGTTGCTTTTACATGAATTGCTACAGCCATTATCACCCCACTTTTCCTCAAATCTCACTTGGAACTTTTCACCCCTCCCCCCGGGGGGGGGGGCAATAACGCCCACTTTGAGAACCATTGGGTTAGACAATTTGACTGAAACTACTAAGCAGTTGGACAGCAGGTTCCAATCTAATTTGGCATGGTTGGCTGAATACCCTTCCTAGTACCAACCACTACATACTAACAAATAGATAATTTCAGTGGGATAATGTTTTGGTGAGGAAGGACTGGAAAATAAAGGGGTTAGAGAGGAGTACAGGGAAGATGGACACTATAGGGCAAGTGACCCAGGACAGGCTGAATGGTTGATGACATTTGACCAGCCAGCTCTGAGGGTCAGATACCATAGTCATAGCAGGAAATGAATTTATTATTATTATTATTTGTTTATTTGTCCGAGTTCTTTCATCCCACATTATATGACCCCTTCAATGATTTTCTGTTCCTTCTCTCTCCTCTTTTATATTCTTTATTATATTAAAATAGATTCGAGGAGGCCTCAAATATTTCCTGTCTTTGAACTTACGCCTCGCCTCCCTTGTCCTAAATCTGTAGCCTTGTGTCAATAACAACAAAAATAAGTCACAACAACAAGAGCAACAACAACAACGACAGTTACAACAATAATAGTACAACAACAACAACAGCAACAACCACAAAAACAGCAAAAATACTTACGATAACAGTGTCGGTTAGTGGTTCATACATCTGCAGAGAATTAATTGAATAATTGATTAAATAATTAAACAAAAAGTTATAATGAAGCATAGGTCATTAGGTTAATAAAGGGATCAGTCAACACGACAATACAACAACAGGTCAAAGGTTAATTGACGAACAGAAACAAAGTCCAAAATTATTCATGTTACAAGTAAATCTATCGACATCAATGAAGGCTTATAAACCTTGAAAATTCACTGTCTACTGGCATAGTGTAGTGGATAAAGGTATTGCTAAATGCAGTACAGTCACCTAGAGGTTCTAAGTTCAAACCCAGGCAAGGCACTAAGGTGAATCACAAGACACCTGAAGAAGGCTGGATCCAGCATAGTTTGTTTTCTTTCTCAATTAAGACTATGTCCAGCTTCCTATTCTCTTTCTCATGGTCGCACTGAATCATAAAATCCCATAGGATCTTGGCATTTCCATTTTCGACAATGCCTTCAGGTTTGTGGTTGTACCAATTTTTTGCTGTCAAGTCCATACTTGTTGCAAATTGTCCAAAGGACAAGCCTTCATTAGAATTAACTAATTAATTAATTATAGAACACAACGGAAAGTACTAGAAATATTGTGAGGTTATAAGAGGGGGAGTAAGAAGTAGTAAAGTGGGAGGGGGCAGAAGGATAACAGAAACATTTACTTACCTCCCCGTCAGATTTATCATATTCAAAAGTATCATAGTTCTGAAAACGAACAGTACAAGCATGTGATAGTAGCGATAGCAATGGTGTTAACAGCAACAACAGAAATAATAACTACAAAAATAACAACAACAGAAGTAACATCTACAACAACAATCACAACAACAGCAACAACGGCTTGTACTATGATTTTGCTAATTGTTATAATTACTTATGTCCAGCATCGGATTAAAAATTGAGAAAAATAAGTATGTACTTAGGGCATCAAGGAAAGGAGGGGGGCACCGGAGAAATGGCAAATGGTTTACAGCAGGGGTTTTCAAACTTTTTGACTTGCAGACCCCTTTATATTTCAGGCTTTACCTTAGGACCCCCTTATAAACGCTTATGAAATTTATACATAAATATTTGCTTAAAATAACATATTTTTACATTTATTTAATTAACAGTATTTAACAAATAGGTTTATTGTCAATTAAAAGATTTTAATTAAAAAACATATATAAAATCAAATTGCCCATAAAAAGCATCTGCTGTCCATGAACCCCCTGTCTTGTCCTTGCGGACCCCCTGTGGTCCGCGGACCACAGTTTGAAAACCCCTGGTTTACGGCACAAAAGAAATCACTTTAAGCCTGCTGAAATGATATTCAAAGTGGTTTCTATGATTGGAAATATAATTTCAAAATGTTCATGGTGTTATAATGAGGATCTGATTAATGATTTTGCAATTAAAAGCAGTAAGAGAAAACTTTGCAAATATAAAGTGGAAATATGCCAAAATAATCAGTGTTTTCCATCTTGCTGTTGGTTTCGTTTCATTTTGAAAAATAAAAAAAATATATTATATATCCCCTAATATAATAATGAGCATAATATTTTTATGTATATTTGTGTATACATTTTTTATGTATATTTGTGGAGCTTTAGGTGTTTTGGCTCAATAAACACGCATAAACACACATAATGCACAGTCTCTTGACACACAAGGCCATGTGCCAAATGTGTGTGTGTGTGTGTATGTACCTGCAACTTAGTGTTTTGGCAAAAGGTACCAATAAAATGAGTGTCAGACTTAAAAAATAAGTATTAGAGTCAATTTGTTCGACTAAGCCCTTCAAGTCAGTGCTACAGCATGACTGCAGCCCAATGACTGGAACAATTAAATGATAAAGAAAATAAAAGATATATTTACTTCTTGGTCGCCAAGCATCTTTACAACCTTGTTCTTTGGGTGAATACAGTCTGGAATAATAGATGAAAGAAAGAATGAGAACTGGAAACAGGAATGACAGCTTATGTTGGTAATCTAAGATTAGAATGAAAAACTGGACAAAATGTAATAGAAGTCTTGATCTCTTCTGATTAACTGTTTAGCATTTAACCCTTTCAGTACCGTATTTCTTTTGAGATGTTCTGTGTTTCTTTCAATTACTTTAAATATAACAAAGAATTTAGTAAAATAACTTAGTTATCATTCAGCTAGTGTTAAGAACATAAATTGTGACTAAGGTTTGGTGGAAGATTTTAATTCAAAACATATGGAAACAAGACATTTGTACTCAGAGCCAGAGGTGATTTCAGCCAGGTTGGTAACGAAAGGGTTAAAAATTGTTTCTCTATTATATATCTTGACTCTTTTGTTACCATATTTCTTTTGAGATGCTCTGTGTTTCTTTCAATTAATTTTAAATATAACAAAGAATTTAGTAAAATAACTTAGTTATCATTCAGCTAGTGTTGGGAACATAAATTGTGACTAAGGTTTGGTAGAAAATTTAAATTCAAAACTTAATGAAAACAAGACATTTGTACTACAGAACCAGAGGCGGTTTCAGCCGGGTTGGTAACGATAGGGTTAAACAAGTGGTTCCTGAACTGGGCGGTATTGACCCCACCCCTGGGAGTGGTGGAAAGTTCTAAGGGGGCATTAAAGAAAACTGGGGCGATAACAGGGTAGCGATTCGTGTAAAAACTGGGGTGATAATGGGGTAGCGATTCATGTAAAAACAACAAAATGAGTTCATTAAGTTAAGTTTTATTTGTGAAATACAGTTGCTTTGAATTTGCTTCAGAGAGAAGTTTATGTTCGTGATGGCTAGTTGGGGTGGGGGTGCTAGGAATGTGGAGTGGGTGTCAAGCGGGTGGCAGCCTGAAAAAAGTTTGGGAACCACTGCTTTAAACCAACCATTTCTGGCCCAAATATTCTGTTTTATGTAAAAACTGTCCAGATCTAGACTCTCACACCCACCTACAGTGTCATTCTAAAAATAAGCAATCACATCATTGAAATCAAATACGAACTACATATATATAAGATATATATATATATATATATATCTTGGCTTGACTTTGTGAATGAAGATTAGGAAGGTTGTCCACGTTGTCTGCAGGCACACTCATGGTTGACATTTTATACACACACACACACACACACACACACACACACACACACACACACATATATATATATAATGGATAATAAAACAAATGGTTTACACCTGGTAGCTTACTGTTAAAGCACATTCACTTTCACAGTGATTGTTATGTATATGGTAAATGAAAGACGGAAGATGGAATATACGAAAATTTCTTATTAATCGTGACAATTGTTTTGACACATCTAGCATCGATCCCCCTGTTTTCAAAATTAAGCGTATTTCAATAAAAATCTGGGAAGAAAAGGTTTAAAGCAGGAGACAGATGAAGTCCACCAGAATAATACTCCTGAAATGCTACCAGATAGCTTTAGTTTAATAATATTCACTCACAAGGCTTTAGTTAGTGTGAGGCCTTGGTAGAAGATCCTTAAAGAACCTTAAACCATGCAGTTGTTAAGAGAACTTCTGAACTACACAACCATGGTAGCTTGGGTTTAATCTTCAATATCTGTATTTCATTACCGTCATCATTGTTTAATGTTTGTTTTCCAGGCGGGCATGAGTTGGATGGTTCCTACAGGGACTTATGAGTAAGGGGAGTGCTCCAAGCTCCAATGTCTGCTCCAACAGGATTTCTACAACCGGATGGCCTTCATAATGTCATCCACTTCACTGAGAGAAGTTGGTGCTTTTTCATGACGCTAATACTTGTAACTCAAGTAACTCACATAAGATCCCAAAATTCCTGCCCCACACTCAACTAAGTGGGGATGTAGTACTAAGGATGGTTAAAAAAAATTATGACAGAGAGACAAGAGCAAGTGTCTTGCTGAAGATGAGATACACGGATATTCCAGATGGAAAGAGGGAAAGAGATGGTGTTGCAGGTACAAAAGGCTTAGCAATGATTCACAAGAGGGAATCACATGATAGCTTGTACCAAGATTTTGCTTGTTATTTTAGGTTGCCTGTTTAGTCACAAGCAAACATCAAACACCTCAAATTTCCCACTGTTGGCTAATATGACTTCAAGGATGTAACATCTGAGAAGAGAGAGAGCGAGAGGGGGAAAGAGAGAGAATGAGGAGAGGGTGAGAGAGAGGAAGAGAGAGGAGAGAAAGAGGAGAGGTGGAGGAAGGGGAGAGAGAGAGAGAGAGAGATAGAGAGAGATGTACCAGTGTTTGCAGCTGAATGAACAGAACCAGAGTGAAATGAAATATTTTGACCGAGGACACAACACCACCACGTTGATCCAGGAATTGAACTCATAACCCAATGATGAGACCAACACTCTAACCAGTGGATCACATGCCTTCATACAGATCTGCAGCCTTGAATTTGCAAGTTGTGTCCAGTTATCCAGTGAAGGCAAAGCGGTTTGTGTCGCTGTATATAATTGTGGCGATTTTTAATTATGGCTTCAAAAACAAGGAAGCAAAGCGTTTGTGACAATGTATTTTGCTGTTGGCAGCAGCAGTATCATGTAGCAACAAGAGTGGATCAGCACGAAGCATTAGCAGGGATTTTAGAGTGATGAGTTCAAGTGTTTAGGTTGTGTGTGTGCGAGAGCGTGTGAGGGTACTATATATAATTTGGTAATGTTTGAGTCTCTGATTTCAGTTGTTCTCTTTATGGAGGGTTTGAAGGCCTGGCAGGATGTGTTGATTGTGGCTTCTAATTAGTGGATAAGAACAGAGTGTGGCATGGCAAGAGAGAGAGAGAAAGAGAGACATACACATTTCTTGCCTAAAGTCACCATCTTGTCCCCTATTCTTGCCTTCAGATGTAGGGGCTTTTTAGTCATGCTGGTGTCACAGAGAAAAGGTAAAGCATGCAGAACACCTTACAAAATGGTTGTTGTTAGGAAGGGCAATCAGAGGTAGAAAGCATGCAACTTTGGAGTGCAATGTGGTCCCCTACCCTGTTGGATTGTGTAAACTCTTCCAGCTCATGCCAGGAAGGAAAGTGGATATGATGAAATGATGATGATGATGATGATGATGGTTTCTCTGTGTGTGTAAAATCATTGAAATAAATTATAAAACTATTTCTCTCTTTCTATGAGAACACTGAGCTGATTGGGCAGTCAAAGTGGGCCAAAAGCACAAAAGACACACAAAAAGACAAAAAAAACTACCACCACCAACAACGATGACATGACAATAATAGCAACAACAACAACAAAATAGACAGTAAAAATAAAAAAAATAAACATAAAAACTTTAAAAATGTATTTCTGTGTGTGCGTGCATATGTGTGTATGCTTCTGTGTAATATGCATGTGTGTTTGTGTGTGTATTTATGGTTGTATTCATATATGCATGAATGCATTATATATATATATATATATATACACACATATATGTGTAGTTATGCATACTTTCTGGTGGGACAAACTGGTATTTCCTTTATCTGGTTTGAATACTTGTAACCTTCACCTTGCACAGATCCAACAATGTCCTTAAGAAGTTTGTCTGGCAAAACCTTATAATACTCCATAACCTTATAATCAATCCTCCATGATCAACCCTGCATAACCTTGTAAGAGTTATTTGGTAAATATAGGTGTAGGAATGGCTGTGTGGTAAGTAGCTGGGAGTATCTGACTCCAGGTAAGTGAAAGCCAGAAAAGGGAAGAACAAGCAAGGGGTCTACCCTGGTGGTCGGATGCCTGTCCTTCAGAGCAGCCATTACAAATCGTAATGAGCAAAGCCGAATAAGAAAACTAGTAATATATTAATTATATTTTTGTATTTAATCGCTAAATAGCAGCTACTACACCTTTTATGTTTGTCTGTCCTTGTTCGTCCCCTCATTGTAATGCCTTCATGGCAAATCGTTAATGAAATAAAGTAGCTTGCTTACCAACCACATGGTTCTGGGTTCACTGGAGTGTCTGGTGCAGCCCCTCAGCTTACCAGCACTGGTCACAACTGTTCAACCCATGCAAGCACAGACGACAGACATTAAATGATGATGATGATGATGATGATCTCGTATGCAACAGAGGAAATGGGTTTAACATAACCTGCAAGAATTGAAATCTTATATTTGCAGTTAGGAATGTAGCTGTGCAAACCACAACACCAAGGTGACATCACAGCTTCAATCAGCCAAATTAGAAGCTTTTATGTAACGAGCTAGGATTCCTAATACCAGTGGTCTGTCATTCCTAATAGGATTCCTAATACTAGTGGTAAGTCCTGGGGTCGATTTGTTTGACTGAACTCTTCAAGATGGTGCCCCAGCATGGCCGCATTCTCACGAGTGAAACAAGTAAAAAAAAAGATAGAAAAAAATAATCTTGATTTTTCTTTTTTCTATCGTTTAAAATATTTGTTTTGATATGTAGTTATTCCGGTTATTCCGGATTTATATATATATATACATATATATATATATATATATATACATACATATATATATATATATACATACATATATATACATACATATATATATATATATATATATACATATATATATATATACATACATATATATATACATACATATATATATATATATATACATACATATATATATATATACATACATATATATATATATACATACATACATATATATACATACATACATATATATATATATACATACATATATATAT
>NC_068994.1:5832049-5834725 GCF_001194135.2 Octopus bimaculoides | reverse complement strand
ATATATTCATAAATACATATATATATATATACACATAATTATATATAAATATAATTATGTATATATAATTATATAAATATAATTATATATATATTATTATATAAATATAATTATATATTTATAATCATATAAATATAATCATATATAATTATATAAATTTAATCATATATATAATTATATATATATAATTATATATATATAATTATATAAATATAATTATATATATATATATATATATATTTGCATATATATATATATTTGCATATATATATATATATGAGGAGACCTTGAGGAGGTGCTGCTTTAGTCACTGTTGACCTGACCATGCAACATGTAGTACAAAGTCCACATTAGTACACAGGATGTGCTGGCTGCATATAGCACTGTAGATATGCCTGCAGTTCTATTTATGATTGATGAGAATTCCCAGTCTGTTTTGCACACATTTATTTATAACTAGCTTGAAAGTGCCACTCTGTATGGACTTGTAAACTAGCTTCTGCAGAGGGCTAATTGGACATACTCTTTAGTATTTCAAGATATTTTTATGTAATTTTGGTAACCATACCTGTTAAAATGAGATGTCAGTGTTATTTTCATTTTTGTGTGATTTAGACAATATATTCACCACACCCTGTTTATGTATTATATATGTAATGTATATGTAATAAATATATGTAATATATGTGTGTGTGTGTGTGTGTGTGTGTGTGTGTGTGTGTGTAATTAAATTATATATTATGCATTTTATTGTGTTTTGTTATGCATATGATTGCCTGTTCCGTGGGAAAACTGTTTTGATTGAAAGCAGTCTGTGATACAAAAATGGCTGGAGACTAATTAATGTAAAGCATAAATACAAGCCCATATGATGTTCAGGGGTTAAGGGGTTTGTGCAGTAAATTTATCATAAACTAAGGCAGGAGTTTTCAAACTTTTTGACTTGCGGACCCCTTTATATTTAAGGCTTTACCTTAGGGACCCCCTTATAAACGCTTATTAAATTTATACATAAATATTTGCTTAAAATAACATATTTTTACATTTATTTATTTAACAGTATTTAACAAATATGTTTATTGTCAATTAAAAGATTTCGATTAAAAAACATATATAAAATCAAATTGCCCATAAAAAGTATTTACTGTCTACGGACCCCCTGTCTTGTCCTTGCGGACCCCCTGCGGTCCGCAGACAACAGTTTGAAAACCCCTGAACTAATGGATACAAACTAAACTTTTTAAGTTTGAAAAATATCTTTCCAAATTTAGAAGACACTTTATAAGGTGGGAATAGAATGTGAACCATAACCACAAAAAGAGACAATCAAGGAACATTGGGCTCCTGGTGATTGCTGTGTACTTCTTGCTGTAACTCCAGCAAGTTGCCACAAATAATTCCAAATATAGATGGAGATTAGTGAATCTATTTAATATATCTAACATACAGATTATCAGTGATGTGATGATGATTAAAAAAATTGTTTACCTGGCAGGAGATGAAATTTTAGGTGTGTAAACATGGCCTGGAATCTAAGGGTCTTAGATCTAATTTAGCAGAAACCAAAGTCCTAGTAAGTGGGAAAACAGAAAAATAGCACAAGTCCCTTCTGGGAGATGGCCCAGCTTGATATGTAAAAAGGATATCTGTAGAAACTCCATATGTTGTACCCAGTGCAAGCTTTGGTGTAGTGGTATCACAAGAAGGTTAACGGAGAGTATAGTCTTGTGTGTTGCAAATGTGCAGGTATAATAAGCAGATAATAGATGCCCACTAATATGCAAATAATAGATGCACTCAGGGGGTCATTAGAAGTAGTAGATAGCATTTATATCTTGGAGACCAAGTTATCAATGGGAGAAGGAGTTGAAAGTATAGTTGCTGAGATAAGAACAGGCTGGGTGAAATTCAGAGGGCCTCTGTATGTACAGATGTTACATGGCAGTGCAACGTGGGCTTTGAATACAGAGGATTTGCGAAGACTTGAAAGAAATGAAGATAGAAAGCTCTGCTGGAGTTAATGGTCTGTGGGCATGCATGAGAAAAAGTAAATGATTTAAGAGGAAAACTGTGTAGAAGAGGCCTCAGATGTGTGCAAGAAAGAGGACTGCACTCGTTTGGTCACGTGATGCATATGGATGAGGACAGCCGTGTAAAGACATGCCAAGCTCTAATTGTGGAGGGTACCTGTGGAAGGGGTAGACCAAGGAAGACATGGGACAAAGTGGTGAGAAAGGATCTTCAGATGGTGGGCCTCACTGAGGAAATGACAATTTATACCAATAGCCTTATATTAAATGGACACTTATGTAGTGTATGCATATATATATATATATACATATATATATATATATATATATAAATATACATACATGCATAGATGAATGCATATATGAATAAATATATGCATATCATCATCATCATCATTTAACATCCATTTTCCATGCTGTCGTGGGCTGGACGGTTTGACTGGGGACTGGCAAGCTGGGAGGCTGCACCAGGCTCCAATCTGATCTGGCAGTATTTCTACAGATAGATGCATATGTATATGTATATATGTACATATCTATACATATGTATATATGTATACATATGCATATATATGTATATCTGTACATATGTATACATATACATATGTATACATATATACATACATATACATATATATATATATAT
>NC_068994.1:5831548-5831949 GCF_001194135.2 Octopus bimaculoides | reverse complement strand
CACTTCCATCTTCCACAAGCTACCGTCTGCACAAGTGAAATCTTTTCTGTCCTACTTTAGTGTTTATAATGTCATACAATTACACATGGACACATTCTCACGCACACACACTCACTCTCTCACATACATACGCACATACGTATCGTATATCGTACTCAAATGACTGATATCTTTTGAAATGTCTCCATATATATGTTACAAACCTCTATATAATTATATACTCCTTGCGCTTTGGTCTTTCTATTGGTGTGATTAATGTGTATGTATGCGTGAGTGTGTCTGCATGTATCTGCAAGTGTGGATATGTATCTATATATACAAATATATATATTTATAGATGCGTGTGTGCATGTATGTGTGTGTGTATATAAGTGTGTGTGTGTGTGTGTGTGTGTGTGTGT
>NC_068994.1:5825427-5831440 GCF_001194135.2 Octopus bimaculoides | reverse complement strand
AAAAAAAAAAAAAAAAAGAAAAGAAGAAAGAAATTTGAAGAAGACGGGAGAATTGACACGAAGTGCTGCCTCTCTTGGACTCAAGACCACTACATCACATAACACTTTGAAGGCTATGCGTTTGCAATCCAGGAACAGGAGACTGCCACAAAGTGCCTGGTGAACAACAGAGACAGTGACGCTCTTGTAATCCCAAGGTGCTACCGCATGTGCAGGCTATGTCTTGTTTCTGTGGAAGACATCGCGCATGTGATTAGCAGCTGTCCTAAAATGTCGTCACGGTACTACCTTCCTATGCGACACAATTTACAATGCAATCCGCAAAAAAGAATGTCCTGAAATAAACTTTGAAAATCCCCCTGTTATTGAATACATTCATAAACACCAACTCAAGGAATACTGGTTGAATATTCCCTTCAAAACTTCTGTCAAATGGAAACATAACAGGCTGGCTATTGTTGTTTGGGACAGAGGGACAAAGGTATGTACCATCATAGAGGTCAGCTGCCCTGCAGATATAAATATCTCTTTGAAAACCAAAGAAAAAGAGGATATCTATGGACAACTGTTTCGAAACCTCCAGCTTCTATATCCAGATTATGAATTCATATTCATACCGATAATAATTGGAGAACTAGGTTTTGTTAGTAAATGCTTAAAAGTGAATCTGGATAAACTGGGATTTTCAGAAAGAGAAATCGACCGACTAATTCGTACATAAGTGCAATCTGTGAGTGGAACAATAAAAATATGCAAGACTTTTCTCAAGTTCCAAATGTGAATTTGTTTTAACTACATCCCAAAGATGGAACCTTGTATCTTTGTTGGAAACCGGCTCCCTCCTCAGTGGAAGATTTATAGTAATTAAAAAATAGACGAGGCATTCATACATACAAACACACCGACGTACAAACATATAGGTACATACATACAAACGCGCGTACATACATATATATGCACGTGTGCACGTACGTACAGACATACATGCGCGACCTAACGTAAGATCCTGTCTAGTAATTATACCTAAAATCTGTCTACACAGTCTCTCGCCCTGCTAAATAAAGTAGGCAAATCTCTCCCTTGGGTCATACTTTACACTAAATTAATTCTGACGTTAAGTTAATTTTACAGTTAATCCCGAAATTTCGGATACTAAAATTGAGAATGTTTCTTTTTATTTTGGAGCGGGGCGTAGATAATTGTCATCTTTAACTCATTTTAGTCCGGGGCACCGTCTTGAAGTGGTTTTAATCGAACGAATTGATCGCAATACTTAAGAAAATTTTTTTTTTACCTTTTGGTACCATTTATTTTTCGTTTTAAGCCTACACACCTGGAACTAAGGCAGACAGTATCGTACAGTGAGACTGGAATCGAAACCACGTATTCGACGCCTTATAATGAATAATTTCCGGAGATGTTTTATTATTATTATGATTTACTCATTAATTATTTTTATTAACTCAGATTTTGTTGCAACTGCTGCAATATTAAATTACATCTCCCTTGCTATACCTGCAGTCTACGGTAACATGCTATTTGTTCCCTTTAACTGTTTAGTACTTTCTTGGTGACTCTGGCCGTTCAAAAGAGACAAGCTTTTGTCAGCAGCTCAACAAAGCACTCTACTCCCATTCCTTTTATATTCCACTCAGTTACCTTTAGATACTGTCCCCAAGGCCCCAATGATAATCACCAATTATTGGCAAGCTGGCAGAATCGTTAGCACGTCGGACAAAATGATTAGCGGCATTTAGTCTGTCTTTATGTTCTGAAGTTCAAATTCCGCCGAGGTCGTCTCTGCTTTTCGTCCTTCCGGGTCGGTAAAATAAGTAGCAGTCGAACACTGGGGGTTCGATGTAACCGAATTATACCCTCCTCCAAAAATGCTGGTTCTGAGCCAAAATTTGAACCATTCTTCGGTCAAACTCTCATTGACTTTTTTCTTTGGAAAGGAAAGTGAGAGGGAAGAGGGAAACACTACCTCGCAGTGAATTTGTGAAAAGATGGGTGACTGTGACAAAAATGGTTAGAGTGAATGGCCCTACTCTGGTACGTGCCTGTAGTTTGGCGAGCATGAGAGAGGGCTCGTACCTTTCGTGGTCAGGGTAATCCTGGATCTACGAGGTCCTTTAATTGGTCCTAGTTTAAGTTTCTCCTGTGCCAGGAGGACTACATTATCCATGTTATCACATACTTTGTATACTATCTATACTTTTTTCATCCCATCCTATATATAAATCCCTCTTCAGATTGTTGTCTGTTCTGTTGATGTCCCACTCATCACTACCTCTGGTTAATAAAAAAAAATTATTAATTGCATTTTGTCCGCTTATTCTTGTTTATACTCAGCAGTCCTTATCGAGCGGACTATGATAAAAATAAGAACAATATTGTGGCCGTGACCATCCCATCATTTTTTCCGATATCCTGGCAAACCAAGTACAATACAGTCTAAATTGTTAGGGAATGATTTCAGGGATATTTAGCTGCTGCTTCTCGCAGCTTAAAAGACCACGTAAATTAGGGCTAGAGGACTAAATAAATACAAACGCATTACACACACACACAAACATACATACATGTGTGTGTGTGTTCGTAGCTAAAGTGATAACAATAGTGATAATATATATACACACACATGTATAAACACATACACACGTACAAGAAACATATACACACCCTTAAGCAAGTATGTGTGTATATTATCATGTGTACACATGTGTGTATTGCCGATGTAAACACCTTACATATACGTACATATCTATACACACACATACATACTACATACATATATATATATCGTTTTTCTATCTCTGTGTGTGTTAATATTGGCTTAATGACTCCGCTACACACATCAATATATATATATATATATATATATATATACACACACACACACATATATATATATATATATATATAGAAATATATATATACATCATACATACATACATTATTAAAAAATATTGTAGTAAAGACGGGAAATTTAACTTACAGTGGAGTGAAGTTCAAACTACGAAGGAAGTAAACCGGGCAAAGAGATTTGACAGAAACAAAAAATATTGTCCTAGATTTTTGTTTTTTTTAAACTTCTGCTGCTGCTGCTGCTGTTGTTTGTGATTATGATGATGGTGGGTGTGGCGATTAATAATGATGTTGATTGTTTTACTAGTGATGATGATGGTTGTGGTGGTGGTAGCGGTGGTAAAGTTGTTGCTTTGAATTCTACTGGTTGGTGGTGCTTATGCCGTTGTTTATTGGCAGTGGTTTTGGCGATGGTGGAGGGAGTGGTGCTGTTTTTTTGTCAGTAGTAGCTGTTGGTGGTGGTGGTAGTTCGATGGTCGTTGTAATGATGATGGTGGTGATGCCGGTAGTTGTGATGTCAAGCAACCCACTCATGACCATCCCGTCTTTTTGTACATGTAAGCACTACACTACTCAATGTGTCCTTGTCCTTCTTATTTCAAACCAATAAGACGTAACGAGAAGAGATTTGGCTGCTATTTCTTGAAGGTCAGAAATCATTACAGACAAAATTTCATTGGTTCAAATTAATGATGATGATGATGATGGTGGGGATGGTAGTAATAGTAGTAGTAGTAGTAGTAGCAGTCATAGTAGTGGCCGCTTTGACGTTAGTCGTGTGTGAGATGGCCATAGACGTTATTTAGCAGACGGTTAGCGTCTCTGAGCACCAAACGATCAGGCACATTCTAACCATGCCTGAAGGAGAATTGGTTGCTATTTCTAGCATGTCGAACAACCGGCCACATTGAGGCTCACTTAGTAGACGGAAGTATGAAGTAGATTTACCCAGTACTAATGTTACTAAGCGGTAATAATAGTGATAATTCCACTGGAGTCATACACTGAACTATAATAGATTGGTAGGTGTGGAGGAGGATGTGGGACGTCTCTTGGTGGTGGTGGTGGTGGTGGGTTTTGTTTTGGCGACGGAGGCAGTTCGTGATATTGAGAGTGGAGCAAGGGAGACAGCAGCAAACCAGCCTCCGTTTGGCAGAGAACCACTCCACGCAATTAAACACACACACACACTCATCCACACACACACACACACGTAGAATCACCATATACAAAATTTATGTACACATCATTTGTGTGGAGTGTGGGTGTATGCATATATGTGTATGTGTATATATATATAGTTTTTGGATGAAATAATGAGGCACGAAAAAGAGAATGACTCTCTCCAGACACAGCAATATATGTATATATATATATATATTATAGGCACAGGAGTGGTTGTGTGGTAAGTAGCTTACTTACCAACCACATGGTTCCGGGTTCAGTCCAACCGCGTGGCACCTTGGGGCAAGTGTCTTCTATCATAGCCTCTGGCCGACCCGAGCCTTGTCAGAAACTGAAAGAAGTCCATTGTATATATGTATGTATATATATATATATTTATATATATATATCCATTTATTCTTTTACTTGTTTCAAGCATTTGACTGCAGCCATGCTGGAGTACCACCTTGAAGGGTTTTAGTTTAACAAATCAACCCCAGAACTTACTTTTTAAACCTAGTACTTATTTCATCAGTCTGTGTTGCTGAACCACAATGTTACAGGGACACAAATATACCAGCATCAGTTGTCAGGCACATTGGTTGACCTGGAATTAGAGTAAAAGACATTTGCCCAAGGTTTCCCAGACGGTGGGACTGAACCCAAAACCACATGGCTGCAAAGCGATCTTCTTAACCACATGACCATCCCCCCCCCACCTGCCTGGGCAAACATATTTCCGTGCCTTTGCGAAAAATGTGTTGGCTCGTCGGCTAATTTATATGGTTTGTATGTATGTCTTGTGCACTGAAATGAATCGGTATATTATAATTGTTAAGCCGTCTCTAGATCACTGACATTCAAATGAACCCTTAAAAATATCTAACCCCTTACTTTTACACGGTCTATTAAATCCTCCCACCTTTATTTTTTCACTCTTTTTCTTGTCCCCTCACTTCCAACTACTCTTGCTTTCAAATTCTTTTCTTCTGTCTGCCTGTCTGTCTGTCTCTCTCTCTCACTTGACCCCAAAACATTTGCAGTGACTAATTTGTCGCTAATAGCTGTGAACTGGCAGACTTGTTTGAGAGTTTCAACGGAATGATTTCCATTGGATCCGACCAAATTCTCCAACTGATGCTAGTATGGAAGATGGATGACAATGATGATGACGACTATGATGATGATGGTGACGACAACAATAACGATGATGATGATTTTGTGGCATGGTCGGCATTGCATTGTGTCAAGCGATTTTGGGTGGGACAAACAGACACACAAACATATACACACACATACATAAATATATATATATACGACGGGTTTCTTCCAGTTTCCGTCTACCAAATCCACTCACAAGGCTTTGGTCGGCCTGAGGCTATAGTAGAAGACACTTGCCCAAGGTGCCACGCAGTGGGACTGAACCCGGAACCATGTGGTTGGTAAGCAAACTACTTACCACACAGCCACTCCTGCGCCTATAATTGTTTATAATTATATCTCTGTTTATAATTATACCACATGTTACATAATTATGAAATTTTGTAATTAAAGATACATAATTTATCTCACCACAGAAGAGACTCCACCCTGGTTCTTAATTACTTAAGATTTACTCCTGCAGTCAAAAGGGTTCTCATCCACAGAACCAGAGTCCCACTTCTCTGGTGTCTTGCCCAACATATTTTTACATAAAAATGAAGAGTTTTATACCCACAGTGTTTTTGTGAGGTTCTTGAGGGGTGAGCGGAGATCCTTATTGGGGGAGGGGCTTAGTGTTGAGTTTTGATGTATTTTTAATGTTAGATAAGTGGGTAAAGGAGGTCAGTGAGAGGGGGAGAGTCTAAATAACAGGTGTAATTAAACGACAGGTGTAATTAAAGGTTTCACCTTTTGGCCCCTTCCTGTTTTCTCACATGCCTTACACTGGATGTGGATAGAAAGTTGGAAATGAGATGGACGGAGAAAGGAAGAAAGAGTA
>NC_068994.1:5822764-5824652 GCF_001194135.2 Octopus bimaculoides | reverse complement strand
ATATATATATATATATATATATATATATATATATATATATATACATACACATATATGTATGTATGTGTGTGTCTGTGTTTGTTCCCCTATCATCGCTTGACAACTGATGTTGGTGTGTTTATGTCACCGTAACTTAGCAGTTCAGCAAAAGAGACCGATGGAATAAGTACTAGGTTCACAAAGAATAAGTCCTGGGGGTCGATTTCTTCAATTAAAGGCAGTGCTCCAGCATGGCCTCAGTCAAATGACTGAAACAATAAAGAAACAGGTAGATAAATAAGTCGACAAACAGAAGTGCAGACTGATAGAAAGAAAACGTGACAGACAGATCAATCTACATCTGCATCAACTTCCATATTCATAAGCCTTTTATATATTCTTCTCTGTTACATTCGCAAACCTTTAAAACATTTATAAATCTCTCATGAAAATTTAACCTCCTCGTATTTCATTTTAATTTATCTCATTTCTTCTACCTTCTTGACTTCTCCTACCAACAGTGTGACCCTGCTATCTATTATCTAACAACGCTTAAACCATGTTGCCTAAGAAACATCACCACATTATCTACAATAAATAGTTCAGGAGATATGACAATTGCTCTATGTATTTGCTTGTCAGTTTGCTTTTACATCTGTCTTCTCCATATTAGTATGGGTTTAATGAGTATATTATAGAAGCATTGTTTTACCACCAGACGCCTTTCCTGTTGTTAACCCTTACCTATCGTGTGTTGCTATAATTTGTGCTAGATTTTTGCTATTAGAAAAAGCTAATTTAACTCTATGTTTATTAAAAATTCTATAGTATTTACTGTCTTTTGGAAAATGTTTAGTCAATGCTGAATAAAACAATTTTGGCATATTGGAAGTTATTTGTTTTCCGAAGGGAATTATATACCATTCAATACAATTAGAGGTGTCTATATTATCGAGGCATGTAATTCTATTTCTAACTAAGCTTTTTCTAAAAGTGTGTAACCTATTTAACTGGTTCTTATTATGGCATTGGGTTTGTTTGCAATTGTATTTGATATTATATTTGTCAGTTATTTGTATTGTGCTATTTACAGAGCTTATGTATTGGTTACATGTTTATAAACTAATGAAGGCGGCTATATGCAATGTAAAACCGATAAGTACTCGGGTTGATTCATTCGACTATAAAAAATTCTTTGAGGCAGTGCTCCAGTATGGCCGTAGTCTAGAACAAGTAAAAGATGTCAGTATAATGGTTTACTTGTTGTATTTTATTTTTATTATTATTATTATTTTTTTTCTTTTTTTCTTTTTACAAAGGAGTGGATGATTCTGTAAAGAAGAACTGGACAATCTCAGGAAACAGGAACCTGCAGAAGGAGAAAAAAAAAAAAAAACCCCAAAAAAACAAACAAAAAAACCCCGGAGAAGTTATAGGAAGAAATGGTGAATGAGGATCTCAAGAGGATGATATTTGTAAAGGAAATGACAAAGGACCAGAACAAATGGTGTGATGCAGGCACGGCCCAGTACCATAAAAGAAATTTACACTGACAATAAGCTGATGATGATGATGATAAAAATGAAGAGGAGGCAAATAGTGATAAATGGTGATGATGGTGACGGTGGTGATGATGATGATGGCAACTGCTGATGCTGATGTAATGAGAGCCTGAACATGTTTTCTATTGTTTTAGCCGAACAGAGTACATAATGAGTGGCTGTGTGGTAAGTAGCTTGCTTACCAACCACATGGTTCTGGGTTCAGTCCCACTGCGTGGCACCTTGGGCAAGTGTCTTCTACTATAGCCTCGGGCTGACCAAAGCCTTGTGAGTGGATTTGGTAGACGGAAACTGAAAGAAGCCCGTCATATATATGTATATATATATATATATATATATATATATAT
>NC_068994.1:5820632-5822716 GCF_001194135.2 Octopus bimaculoides | reverse complement strand
ATATGTACATTTGTTTGTGTGTCTGTGTTTGTCTCCCCCATCATCGCTTGACAACCGATGCTGGTGTGTTTACGTCCCCGTAACTTAGTGGTTCGGCAAAAGAGACCGATAGAATAAGTACTATGCTTACAAAGAATAAGTCCTGGGGTCGATTTGCTTAACTAAAGGTGGTGCTCGAGCATGGCCGCAGTCAAATGGCTGAAACAAGTAAAAGAGAAATAAAAGAGACAAAAATATGAGCGACAATGAGCTTATTGGTACCGAGTCAAGGTGGTAGCCTCCATATGATTGCTTGACCTACAAGAAAAAGCAGCTAAATCTTTCTCGAATCATAGCGTTTAATAAACAAAAACAACAGTAGAACACATTCGATAATGTAGTCTTGGATACAGAATAAATTGAGACTAAGAGACAGTCATGGTTGGAAAGCCTTTGATTACAAGTCCGCTCAATTAGAACTGACCTGAAAAACTAGCATTTAATGACTATTTTGACCCTTTAGTATTCATGTTATTCTGTTAAATGTAATGCTTATTTATTCAAATTGTTTCCAATTAATTACACATTATCTTATAGCTTTGAGATTTTCATGATGAGATTATTTTTAGAAGGACATTGTAGGCTAGGTGTGAGAGGCCAGATCTGACCATAAAACTGGTTGAATATTTTGGCCGTATTTGACCGGTTTGAAGAAGGAAAGGAGAGAGAAAGAGAGACAGAGAAACAAAAAGAGTGTGGAAGAAGGGATAGAGATGGAGAGGGAAAGTGAGGAGGAAGGGAGAAGTAGAGAGAGAGAGAGTTAGAAAGAGTGAGAAAGAAGGGAGAGAGAGCGAGCTAGAAAGAGAGAGAGAGAGAGAGAGAGATGAAAGGAGAGAGAGAGAGATGAAAGGGGAGAGAGAGAGATGAAAGGGGAGAGAGAGAGAAAGTGTTACAGACAGTCAGATAAGCAGGCAGAGAGAAGAAAGGAGAATCGACCCCCTAGTGTTTAAAAGGACAAAAGGCAAAGATGACCTGCACTGGGTTTGAACTTAAAGTACACATGTTTCAAATCCTGCTGAGATCAACTTGACTACCAATGCCACTTTATAAAATGCTGCTTCATGGATGTCACTTCCTGTTCCAAACCTTATTTTTCATGCTACTTTATGTATTTCCTGCTTGTCATGAACATATGATAGGCTTATGATAGTGGTTCTCCTTTCAGTTTGGCACGTTTTTAGCGATAAGGAGTTAGAGCTGATGTCAAATTGTATTTTTTTGCAAAACAAATACATATTTTTTACACTCAGAATCCTCAAAAGCAATATTACAATACTAAAAATCGTCATTGCATGTATATGTATATGATGGACTCGTCAGCCAGTTTTGACACATGAGGATCTGACAATCTACTCTGTCAGTCACAACACTTATGTCGAATGTGACATTTGAGTCCTGCCAACAAGTAGACGGCTTATTATACAGCTCAACGATTAATGACGTTTCAGAAGGTGAACAGTGATGTAAACAGGACCTTAAAAAGATCCAAATAGGAATGATTAAAAGACATGTATAAGTATGTGATAATGAAAGAGAGACAGAAGGGAAGTATGAGAGGAAGAAATGGAGAAAGAGAGATGGAAAAGAGAATAAGGTATTGGTGCATCTCAGGCAATGTGGTTGTGGTCTAGTGGTGAGAGATAATAGGGTAATGCCGTAGTAGGATGGTGAGGGGGGTGCTATGCTGGGAGAAGTAAAGCTAAGTTAGGAAGAATGAACAGGTAGAAGGAAGTGATGCTTGAGAAGCTTGCAATTAGAGATGAGGAAACCAAAAGTTAAGAAGGAAAGATGACAGAATTGAACAATGAAGAAGAAAAAAAATGGTGGAAAATGTAGAAAAATGACAAAATGAAGAATTTGAAATTTTAAAAATGAAAAGATGCCCGTTGTATATATGTATATATAGCTAACCACCTACACTTTTCTCTGCAAAATAGGGGTAGTTTATCCTGTTCAGGCTATATTATTAGCATTATTCTGCGATTGAGAATTTAAAATCATTTCTTTAACTTTCTCTCTCTCTCTCTCTCTCTCTCTCTCTATAT
>NC_068994.1:5815108-5820558 GCF_001194135.2 Octopus bimaculoides | reverse complement strand
CTGGGGTCGATATGCTCGACTAAAAGGCGATACTCCAGCATGGCCACAGTTAAAATGGCTGAAACAAGTAAAAGAGTTAAAGAGATGATGAGAAGCGAAGAATGAATTACAAACGAAAGAAATAAAGAAAGAAAGAAAGAATGAAAGAAAAGAAAGAACTAAGAAGAAGGCGACTGCGGGCAGAAACAATTGACATAATTTTAAGGGTTTGAAACATGGGAGCAGCCGAAAAGAGAGAAGCATTTCAACATCATGACTACGTAACAGGAAGCTAGTGCGTAAGAAGGAAGGATTTGGTGGAGTGGCGTTGAAGTATGCTTGAGTGTGTGCGTGTGCATGTGTGTGTGCGTGTGCATGTGTGTGTACGTGTGCGTGTGAGAAAGTTTTTGGTGAACTTGCGTGGTTTAGTGGTAAGGCTGTTCTCAGGGGAGCGTTGTGTTCTTGAGCAAGGCACTTTACTTTACTTCACATCGCTCCAGTCCATTAGGCTGGCAAAATCGATTAGTACCTGTATTTCAAAAGTTTTGAAAATGGACATTAAAGATGACAATGAAGGTGATGACAGTAATGATGATGATGATGATGATGATAATGATGATAATGATGATAATGATGATGATGATAATGATGATGGTGGTGATGATGACAATGATGATGGTGATGATATACATCTGTAAGACTCCCGTACAGTTTTTGTCTTCCAAATTTCACTCACAAGGCTTTGGTCCGAAAAGACATTTGTCCAAGGTATCATACGATGGGGCCAAACTCAGCTCCTCGTAGTTGTGAAGAGATCTGGTGAGGCTGGGGCTGGGGCATAACGATACCCACGGAGATTATAACATGTTATTCATTGGAAGAACATGATGGACAGTTTTCAGTGCTTGGTGGCTCCAGGGTAAAGGTTATGGCAAGGTGCCAGGGTAAAAGGTACCATGAAGGAGGGAATAGAGACAATTGGAAGGTTAAGCTAAAGTGTACCTCTGCAATTATTCCTTGGTCCAGTGCTCTGTTGCTATGGAAACTATCTGTCTCACAAGAGTTGCTGATG
Organism: Octopus bimaculoides; assembly: GCF_001194135.2. Taxonomy (NCBI): domain Eukaryota; kingdom Metazoa; phylum Mollusca; class Cephalopoda; order Octopoda; family Octopodidae; genus Octopus; species Octopus bimaculoides. The sequence goes on along the minus strand of NC_068994.1, from coordinate 5,819,507 downwards.
TTACGCGAATGCAGAATTCTGATTCAGAAGCGCCACCCATCTTGACTGCAGATGCTGGACGAAATGTCATCAAAGAATCCCGCGTTTCACGTGCTGATCCATGGAATTCTCGTGCACCAGAAATTTCCAGAATTTTCTGTAGATTATTAACATTAATTCCACCACCTAGAAACAAACAAACAAACACACAACCCCCCCCAACAAAACATTAGTTTTAAATTGAATGCATAGAAACTGCAAATAGCTTACATACAAACTGCACATAAACTGCATACAAGCTGCTCACAAATTGCACATAAATTACATACAAGCTGCACATAAACTGCATACAAACTGCTCATAAACTGTACACTGCTTTCATACAAGTTGTTCACAAACTTACACTGCCTGCATACAAGTTGTTCACAGACTGTATACAGTTGCACAGAAGCTGTTCACAAGCAGCACTGCAGCTACATAAAGTTGTTTACAGACTGCATATAGATTGCATGAAAGCTGCTTGCAGAGTGCACATTGGTTGCACACAAGCTGCTCACAGAACACTTATAAACTGCATACAAGCTGTTCACAGACAGCATTGCAGCTGTATACAAGCTGTTCACTGTTCACAGGCTTCATTTAAGCTGTATACAAGCTGTTCACATACACACACTGCATTGCATCTGTATAAAAACTGTCAAGTTAGCATTACACATACACACCAGCTATTCCCAAAGTGCAAACAGGCTGCATACAAACTTTTCCTACACTTCACGTATGTGCTGTACACGAGCAGTTCAAGGCTCTGACTATAGAACACCTGACAAACAATTCAAAGTTGTAGAGTGAGTGTTTACAAATCGTATGTAGGTTATATTCAGAGTGGTGGCCACATAATCAAGGACAGCCAACTGAAAACCAGTAAAAAATAAAAAATAAAAAAAGAGAGAGAAAAGAAAATAATAATAACAAGCATAAGACTATCTGTTTTACATCCTGTTTAGATATATCCTGTATGTATAAATCTTCTATAGTTGTTGTGAATAAACTCACACATCAATTGTATACATTTTGTAGATATCTTAATGCAGTCAGTGAATATCTTGGATGCAACCTTTATGCAAGGCATATAATTCATTTTTGATTTTGTTGTTGTTTAACCCCAGGTGAGTGCTGACCAGGTACACTCTCACTCAATCAAAAGCATTTCTACTTTGACAAACGTATCATATTTTTCCTTTTTAGAGCTCCATTATCCAAAGTGTCCTTCCTTTTTTAAGACAATAGCACAATTTTTGAGGGAGATTTGGTACAATGTAAAGGGTAGTAGGTTAAGGTACAGTGCAAAGGGTAGTAGGCACATAATTTGCTTGTGTGTGTGTTTGTGGGTAAGAGTGTAATGGGAGTAGGAATTCACTGTTTTCAATATATACAAGATGTATTTCAGGAGTTTTGAAACTTTTGCAGGAGAGACATTTATTAATTTCAAAGAAGCACAAAATCCCCTTCAAAATAGGACCCTCTGATTTCAATGCACTTGTAGTGCTACAGCCACTTCATGAAGGCCTATGAAGGTCCTCCGAAGTGAAGGTGTCTGGGACCCTTGTCATAGTTCCTTCATCTTCTCAATGTCATCAAAAAGGGCTTCCTCTGAGGTTCTTCTTCAGCTTGGGGAACAATCAAACATCACAGGGAGCAAGGTCTAGAGTGTAGCGAGAGTAAGTGATGGCCTTCATGTCCATCTGTATCAAGCAGTTGGTGTTACCAAGATGGAACTGTGGACTGGTGCATTGCCCTGGTGGCAAGTGCCACCGACCCAAATGGAAAAGCTCAGGTCTTTTGCAATGAAATCTGTTCCTGAACTCCTGCAAAACCTTCACAAAGTACTCTTTCTTGACCATCTGGCCAGAGGGAACTCAGTGGACACAAACAATGCACTTGCTGTCAAAAATGGGGATCACCACGAGCATTCTAGTGGACTTGTTTTTCCAGGTCTGAGGGAGCCAGGATGCTTCCATTTGGCACTCTGGCTGCTAGTGTCTGGATCATAACAATAGTGCTATCTTTCATTACAGGTTACCAGAAGCTCAACTATCTCCCGGCGGCTACCAATGTGTCTTTTCTTCTGTTCGTCACTGAGTGCCTTCAGAATAAATCTTGCACATGTTCATATCTTCATGAGTAATTCTGTGTAGAGTTGCCACACCAACTCCAAACTGTGTCTTTATAGACACACGAGGGTCTTCATCCAGATGACTGCATATTTTCCGAGGTTCTGACACCCATCTCACCCCAACACTTTTTATTGTCCCTCTCACCTCTTGGACCACTAAAGAAGTCGACCCCTGACCAGTCTGGAGCATTTCATAAATCCGTGTAGCAATTTTACCCAGCTTAACATAAAACTTTATTGCACAGCAAGTTTCCAAATGTCCCAGCTGCATTCTGTAAACTAGTCAACCGTGACAAATAGTGTTTAGTAAGGTGTGTTCAAATGCCGTTACGGCCGTCTCCTTCAATCCGAAAAAAACCCAAAAAAACAGAAAGTTGGTAGGTCAGCTTATAAGATGCATAGTAACAATATATTAGAATTTTAAAAAATCTAGGCTAGTTATAAGCACCGCTCTCAAAAAAGTCTCAAAACGTCTGTAATGAGATTAAATTTCCAGCAATCGGACACCAGTAAATGTAAGTGGAATACAAATCCCAGGTAAATCCAGTAATCCCTTTTGTAGAATTTTAAGAAATTCATAGTATTTAACAATAACAAATTATATGATTTTCTTCACACACACACACATACACACAACAACAACAACGACGACGACAACAAATAATATGTACAAAGAAAATCATATTATTTGTTGTTAAATACTCTGAATTTCTTAAAATTCTACAAAAGGATTGTTGCACTTACCTGTCATGCATGAGGATTTACCTGGGAATTTGCATTCTACTGACATTTACTGGTATCTGATTGTAGGAAATTTAATCTTATTCCTTTATACTGAGTGCTTAATTGTTATCAGCCAGGATATATATATCATCATCATCATTTATATATATATAGGGCGAGAGAGAGAGAGAGAGAGAGAGAGAGAGGGGGGTATAGACACCTACCTACCTACCTACCTACCTACCTACCAACCCACCTACCTATCTATCCACCTACTTACCAACCTAACCACTTACCTAGATAGATAAATAGATAGATAGATAGATAGATAGACAGACAGATATATAGATAGATAGATAGATAGATAGATAGATAGATAGACAGACAGATAGATAGATACATATATATAGATAAATAGATAGATAGACAGATGGATAAATGAATAGATAGATAGATAGATAGATAGGTGGATAGATAGATGGAAAGAAGGACAGACAGATAGATGGATAGATACATACCTGGCATAACTAACAGCCGGTGCCCATCAGCCTGAAGACAGTAAAAAGATATTTGAATAAATATGATTGTCTTAGAGAGATTGCCATTAGGGGTCATATCTTACTGGTGAAAATGCTTTGACCATTCCATCCCATCCAGTCAGGGGCTGCTGATATGGCAAACGAACCTTCTATCGTATCGTTTATAGAATACATAATTGGGAACAAGAAAGGGGAATCATCTGATACTCAAAGCCTTCTTAAGACGTCTAAAATGTTGTGCTTCAACCCCAAGTGACTTTCTTGTTTTCAAGCCATGACCATTGTTTTCAGGCAAGGGGAAACTACTGTGGACTTGTTTCCATCTATTTCACCACATTAGCACAGTATTAGCTCTCATCATCACTCGACAAAGATTTTTACATATCCTCCTCCTCCTCACCACCACCACCACCATTTCTTGCAGATACAGACTTCCTGAATCCGAGATCATTGTAGTATAAATAAAATTAAACTATAATAGCCTGACTATGCAAGCTATTGGGCCTCATCCCTCGACTGGTAAGAACAGGTACGTTCACCCTTTCTTTTCTGACACAGAAGATGAAGTATTGAAATATTTACCTTGTCAATCATCTGTTTTATGACTGATACCCCCTGAAGGGCATCCGTTGCCTGTCCACTGGTCAACACCCTGGCACAGTCGAGCTGGATTACATCTTCGAGAGCAGTCATAATGTTACTAGTCATATCTATAGCTGGATAGAAAACAGATAGACACATACATGTAACAAAGTTGATGCAATATATATATATATATCATTATTATGATTGACCGTTGACTGAACACTATTCAATTTTTTTTCTCCGTGTTTTTCTCCTTGTCTCCGTATTCTTTCTGTTGAAGAGCGTAGCTCGAAACGTCAAAGACTTTCCGTATTCCCGAGCGTCATACTAATATATACTTTTGTTATTTACACCACCTGTCCTCGTCTGTTGTTATTTTTTGTATATTCTCCCATATATA
>NC_068994.1:5811505-5814385 GCF_001194135.2 Octopus bimaculoides | reverse complement strand
ATATACATATATATATACATATATAGTTGAAACTAGTTTGGTATATATGTAAATAAATTCAATACATACAACTACATATATGCATGATCATTTGTACAACAGAAAAAGAAAGTTAGTAGTGTTCTGTAACAATGTAACACAAAACTTACCCCGGTGGAATGTTACAGGTAAAGGCGAGGCCATAGCTGCAATGAAGTGAAAAATATCAAGTTAGTGTTGTCTAGGTTTTGATATACCCCATATTCTAATTCCTAAAATGTTATCCAAAATAGGTGTATTTAGATGTATCTCCTAATTTGATCCCTTAAACATTATCAATCATAGATTTACTCAGATATATCTCAGAACTTGATCCCTAAAATTCTGTCCATCATAGATTTACTTGGACACAAACATTTGATCACTATAAACAAATCATCTGTCTGATGACATGAGAGTCCACGATGATGTAGACGACAGGTTCCCACACAGTTTTTGTCAACAAAATTCACTCACAAGGCATTGGTTGCCCTGGGGTCATTGTAGAAAAAATAAACTTGCTCAAGGTGCCATGCAGTGAGACTGGACTGAAAACCACATGGTTACAAAACAAACTTTTTAACCACACCTGTCAGTACCTGTCTTACCATTATTACTTACCAATTAATTCTTTACACTGCACCGTATTCACAGTTCCATCTCTGCAAAGGAAAGCAATTCATGAAGAGGTTCATTTTTTTTTGGTTTGTTTCTTTGTTTTTTTTGTGAGTACTTTTTGTTGTGTTTTATTTTTTTTGCAGCATCTATGGAAAGGTTCTATTGAACAGATGATTAAATAAAGAATAATTATCACACACACACACACACACACACAAAGTCAGGGGTGGACTGAGAGTATTAAGGACCATCAGGCATAACTGTTTACCAGCTGCCTTAGCTGGCTCCTCAAAGCTCCGGGCCCTTGAGCAGTGCCCAATTATCTGATGGCTCAGTCCGTGCCTGCACACAGTAAATATTCAAACATATACACCTTCCACTGTGGGATGAAATTAAAATAATAGACAGAGAACACCACTGGAAAATATGAAAACTAAAAGGAGCATCACATATGCTAGGACACAACAATCTCTTAAGCAGACTGAGTGCAGATATGAGTAGAATATGGGAACTGGTATTAAGGAAGGGTAGGAAAATATTAGATTTATAAACCCTAATATTCACTTCATAATTGGTGTAGTGGTTAAGAGTGCGAGCTACTAACCCCAAGATTCCGAGTTCGATTCCAAGCAGTAACCCGAATAACAACAACAACAACAACATTGAAAAATACCTTAGGAATGAGAACCCAGGTTCGAAATTTCCCCAAGACACTTGATGAAGGCTGGAGGGTATATCAGTTGAAACATGTTAACAACAAACAAGATGAGGACAAATATCCGTCAAATGTAAATAATGTAAATAATGTATATATATCCATAAACTTGGATTCACATGCAGAATCATAAAAATTGAAAGACCTTACGTATACAATCACATAACTGCATAAAGACACATAGGGATGTACAAACACACACACACACATACACAGATATGCATATACACATACACAATGGGTTTCTTTCAGTTTCTCTCAAATCCGTTCACACATCTATATATATATGTGTGTTTACTGATGAGTAGTGTTGCACTCATTTGTGTCAATAAGGAGACTTATTGTTTTCAAAAATAGAGATCAATAAAATAATTATTAGACTGAAATAGCTATTAGGGTAAATATGATTGACTATAAAAGGGTGATGCTCCAGCAAGGCCACAATGCTGAAACCAGTAAAAGAACCAAAGAATATTCTTTAACCTGTTTAAGATACCCAAAACAAAGCCATCAGCCCCAGCCTGGCGCAGGGCAAGTAAATCTCGCTTCATGACATCCAGTTCATCTTGGCTGTAGTAGAAATCCCCAGCTCGTGGTCGAAGCATCACCATTATTGGGATGTTGGTTTTCTCTTTCATGACTTCCAGCATCCCTTGAAGAAACAACCATAGTCATGACAACAACAACAACATCACATGGCAACAACAATAACAGGGAAAATGTTGGCACAAGGCCAGCAATTTCCAGAGTGGGGTTAAGTTGATTACATTGACCCCAGTGTTCAATTTGTACTTATTTTATCGACCCCTAAAGGAAAACAGGCAAAGTTTATCTTGGCAGAATTTGCCAACGGTGCAATATTGAAAGGCTTACATTCTCCATTTACAACATGTCAGCAAGTGTCTGATTAGTCTTGTCTTATTTTGTCTTATCTTCTCATATCTTGTATTTGAATGGTCTTGTCTTGCCTTATCTTATCTTCTCATATCTTGCATTTGTCTTATCCTGCCTTATCTGGCATTTGACTGGTTTTGTCTTATCTTGCCTTGGGCCTTCAATTCCTGATGGTATGCCACCATTACCTGCTCTATATAGAGCCCATCCCACTCCAGACAATTGGTTAACAAATTCAGAAAGCTTGCACTTGACTAGTGTTTCTTCACTAAGCTCTACTGTCTACTTTGGTATGGTTTCTATGGCTGGAAGCCCCTTTCTAAAACCAACCACTCTACAGAGAGTATTGGACTTTTTACATGATACAAACAGCAATGAAGTCACCAGATAACTTGCAAGACATGACACTTCCACTAGGATGGAGTGTGGGGGAATTCTGAGGGACAGAAAAGGTATCTTGTATTAGAGGAGAAACGTGGCTGTCTCAGGTGGAGAGAGAGAAGATGGTGAAGATGTAACAGGGTGAAGGACGGACATCCAAGTTACAGGGAAGCGTATATAATGAAGTGGAATGAATGAGTTGGTGAGTCCATGTGCTAGGGCTTTAAACTGATTGTTCATGATTTAATAGTATA
>NC_068994.1:5811068-5811495 GCF_001194135.2 Octopus bimaculoides | reverse complement strand
CATGTAAGACAAATAACCCAATGCTGTTAACATACAGCAAATACACCGGACCCTACAGTAATCCAACACCTTAACTGAACTACTACTGTAACCACAAAACCATCATATCACACCTTAATAATTTATGGTTCCAGAGTAATTAGCTGACACTGATTAAACTGATGCATATTTACTCGTTAGAATCAGCATAATTTAGGGTGATAACAATACCTTACCTACAGATGGAGTAGTACCCCCTTCAACAAGGTCTGAACATAATTCTAGTCGGATGGCACCTGAAAATAGTAAGCAGAATCACATGGCCATTTGTTTTTTCTAGAGCACCAATACAACATATTTATTAGATAAAGATTAAAACATTGACAATGGTATTAAGATATTTTGTCAGCAACCTTTGAGTTTGTGTGTGCAAATATATATATATATA
>NC_068994.1:5810747-5811058 GCF_001194135.2 Octopus bimaculoides | reverse complement strand
ATATAATGAAGTGGAATGAATGAGTTGGTGAGTCCATGTGCTAGGGCTTTAAACTGATTGTTCATGATTTAATAGTATATCACCTTAAACCACTACAATACACCATACCAGTAACCTGATATCTTAACCACATGGTCACCACATGTAAGACAAATAACCCAATGCTGTTAACATACAGCAAATACACCGGACCCTACAGTAATCCAACACCTTAACTGAACTACTACTGTAACCACAAAACCATCATATCACACCTTAATAATTTATGGTTCCAGAGTAATTAGCTGACACTGATTAAACTGATGCATATT
>NC_068994.1:5797350-5810225 GCF_001194135.2 Octopus bimaculoides | reverse complement strand
ATATATATATATATATATATATATAATGTTTTCTTCAAAAACACAACGATCCGTCCGATCCAAGAGTTGAACTCACCACCTTAGGATATGGGCCTAACCCCCTTACCACCAATAAGAAAGAAAGTTTTGAAAACAAGGGCAGATAAGTCATCTTTCTCTACGGATACAGATACGGATGAACGGAAGAATCAGGGAGTAATTTGCCGAATCGTTAGAACGTAGGACGGAAATCCTTTGTAATATCTGTTCCAGACCTCAGCACTTTGAGTTCATATTCCACCAAAAGTGACTTAACATTTCACCCTTTCAGGGAAGATAAATAAAAGTACATGTCCAGTACTAAGGATTGATTATTTTTTCTCTCTGGTGTGTACAAGTAATTCAAATGTCGCAGTAGTTTTGCCTTAAAATTTCATTAGTCATACGTGTCTGAAATTCTAAGCCGCATGTAGGTTAAAAGAAGGAATTTAGTTCTGCACACCGCCCAGATCGAAAGCCGACCACCACGTGGACGACTTAGTTTAGGAAATAGTAATCAAATCTTTTTCAAATCATACCTTGCCGTCTTAAAAAGCAGTGGACACGTTGGATAATGGATGGACTTTCGATTATTGTGCATGAAAGTGTGAGAAAGTGAAATAAAGTTAAACCGGTTCGATTTGACAGCTAAATAAATGTTAGAATTTAAGCGCTACATTTATGTACAATAATCGGAAGATCGCCGGATAATGTTGTTTTGGGTGCTGTGTCTGGGGGCGGGAAGATGGGACGGTCACGTTTTTGACCATACCCAGAGATCGTCTTAACCGCATTATAGGTCCCCGAGCAAATCAATGCACTGAGCCCTACGGTATTTATTTATTGACAGGAAGCTACAGCATATATAGATCAGAATGAGACCCCTAGACCCCAGTGTGCCCCTACCTTAAGACCGCACGGACCATACTTCAATCGGGAATGACTTGGGGATAGACAACACTTATAAATTCAGACATAGCGCATAAGTACAAAGTGCGATAGTCTTACCTCCCAACTCGGCGTTAATGCCAGATTCAATGCTCTCCACGCATACCTCCATCTATATTTTGTGGTTGTTATTGTTGACTCAATCAAATGAATTATTTTCTATTGAAACAAACGAAGCAATGTTTGTTTATGTGAAGTTGGATCGGGAATAAACAGACAAGGGAGACGACTGTGTTTTGCTGATAAAACTTTTGAGTCAATTAGCAGAAAGGGTGCTTGGACTGCGGCCATACTGGGGCACCACACTGAAAGGGTTAGTCGAACAAATCGACTCCAGGACTTATTTTAAGTATTGTACTTAATCTATCGGTCTCTCTTGCTGAAGCGCTATATTACGGGGACGTAAACAAACCAACAAGAGGCGGCGTGGGGTCAACTATAAACACAAAAATACACATATACAATGGGCTTCTACATAGTTTCCATCTCCCAAATTCCATCACAGGGCATTGATCGGACGTGGTATTTAGTTACACTGCCCCTTTCTGTTTTGAGTTCAAATCCCACAGAAATCAACTTTATTTTTTATTCTTCCAGGCCTCGTCCAAAGAGGTAAAAAAACACAATATTTATAGAGGGCAGATAAAATTGTTAGAGCCTTCGTGGCCTTTAGTTTGCTATGTGTCTTGAGTTCGATTTTTGTAGTGAGCAGATAGCACGGGGGCCAAGTCTTGGATGGATTTTAAAATTGATGCCAACATCATTTGTGCAATATTGATGGAATATTTTCCACATAACACAAATGATGTAGCGCTCCCAGCAGCGTTGCAGAGAGCAGAGATTAAGTTTTTTTTAGTCAACCCCAGTAATCAATGCCTCTTATGACGTCTATGGACCTCTGGAGCAAAAACATGATACATGCTACAAGGCCAATTATGTTAGTGAGCAACTGCTGTGGTTATATGTGAAGATAAAAACAGCAAGAAAAATAATAACCTAATTTGCAGAGTAAAATGTAATTTTTTGAGTCAGTAATTCACCTTTCAGGAGACATTTAAAGCTGTGAGCCAGAACTTCTTTGGTGCCATGGTGCTTTGCAGGTTTCTGGATTCCCATTGGTCAGATGTCATATTCACCCAAGGACTCTGCTCAGAAACTGGGATGAATCTTTATATGATTCAGGAGCATTGGCTCACACCGTTTCGTTATGTTGCTCGATTTTCTGATGTGGATGTTAGATCCTGCATGTTGTGTTCTCTTCCTTGAGGATTGGGCTAGGTTGATGGTCGACCACATGGCACATGGTTACAATGGGTGTGGATGTATCTCACAGAGACGAAGACTGACTGGGGCACTGCTCAGGATGACCTGAGCAAATACTGACAAATGGTGGATGCAGCAATGCACCGCAATGGTGCATGCCCCTATTATACCAGACCTGACCTTGATTTGCAGAAAATAAGCATCTTTTCATAGTCATAGTTTATCTTGGACTACATCAGCAAACATGTTCTTTCTGTCTTTTTTAAGAAAATAGGGTTTGAGTTGAGAGAAATTTAGATGCTATTTCTGCAGTCTGTGGCCAGGTAGAAATTCCTTCTTTGGTTAAATTTGATTTTTGTTTATAATTAAGATCACTTTGGTAATTGTAGATAATGTCATTTGTTAATTGTTATTAATTGTTCTGTGATCAAGAAACAGGTTTGTGCTTTTGGTATTGAAAGAATGGAAGCATTTCAATGGTTCCAGTGTTGTATACAATCATGCTTCATTGATGATTATTGATTTTTAAAACTTTGTATGGAAAACTACTTGACAATATTGACATTCCTAAAAATAAAATACCCCCCCCCCCAAAAAAAAACAACAACAACAACAAAGATATAGATATTTCAGCTCCAAAATAAAATAGAAACATTTTCTGTGATAAAAAGATTTTTATTTTTATTTATTAAAATACATGGTTCTCCAGTTAGTGATTTTGTATTTATTGACAAGGAAGGTATCCAGGTGAAGAAAACATCGAAAATGAAATGCATGAAGAAGATGTAGTTCCTGTTCTTTTCTGATGACTCCAAATAAGAACTGATTTGGTCTGTGATGACCTAACCAACACTGACATGAAGACGCAGGAGTAAAACAATGATGACAACATCATGTATGATGTATTCAAGGCTTTGGGATAATATATATATATATATATATATATATATATATATACACACACACACGAAATTATTCCTATTTTTTGTGGTATAGAGTTTTTTGCTGCTCTTTCTAGCGGGTCAGATGTCCTATCATAGGCATCTCTGTATTTTAAATGAATTATATATATATATATATATTGTGTGGTATTTGTTTCCTCCTGCATTGCACAGCTACTCCCTTGTCACTCTCCGATGGTGTGTAATACACCTGAGCACTGCATACAATAAACTCACCACCATCATCATCATCATCGTTACTATTAAGAAGGCAGTGATCTCAACTTGGCCTTTCATCTTTTTGGAGTTGATAAAATAAAGTACCAGTTGTGTACTGGGTCAATGTAATTGACTTACACCCTCCCACAAAATTTCAGGCCTTGTGCCTATAGTAGAAAGGATTATTATTATTATTATGGTGAGCTGGCAGAATCGTTAACACCCTGGGTAAAATGCTTAGCAGCATTTCATCCATCTTTATGTTCTGAGTTCAAATTCCACCAAGGTAGACTTTGCCTTTCATCCTTTTGGGGTTGATGAAATAAATACCAGTTATGCCCCCCTGCCCAACACACACAATTTCAGGCCTTGTGCCTATAGTAGAAAGAATCGTTATCATGGTGAGCTGGCAGAATCGTTAGCACATTGGATGGAATGCTTAGCAATATTTCACCTGTAGCTACCTTCTGAGTTCAAGTTTCACTGCAGTCGACTTTGCCTTTTATCCTTGCAGGGTCGATAAATTAAGTACCAGTCCCCACAAATTTCAGGCCTTGTGCCTATAGTAGAAAGGATCGTTATCATGGTGAGCTGGCAGAATCGTTAGCACATTGGATGGAATGCTTAGCAATATTTCACCTGTAGCTACCTTCTGAGTTCAAGTTTCACTGCAGTCGACTTTGCCTTTTATCCTTGCAGGGTCGATAAATTAAGTACCAGTCCCCACAAATTTCAGGCCTTGTGCCTTTAGTAGAAAGGATCATCATCATCATCATAAATACAGTGAACCAGTGATTGTTCAATGGAAACATTTATCCAACAATGCCATTGTTCACCACATGCGATGTAACAAATAAACAGATGAACTGTAATTGTGATTATGTGTGCAGTGTGTTGTGTTACAAAAAATATTCAGCTTGAAAGGGGAAAAGCAAAGCAAGACATTAAAGCCTGAGGCAAGTAATTATATTCTATCTAGTACTTATTCAATCTATTCCATGAATTCCTCATGAATTAAGCCAGTTTCATTTCGTAAGGTAGCGTTAAGGTGCTACCATACTTTCTCTCTTTTTACAACAGAACAGAAACAACACCAGAATCAAAATTTAATGAGATTTTATTCAACTAGTTAAGTTGCAGTCATAGATTTTGAAGTGTGAAAAAAAAAAAAAAAAAAAGAAAAAAACAATGCAAGATAATAAATAATTCTTTACTTAGTGAGGACTTCACCAGTTCCTGAGAAAGCTTCAAATTTAAACTTCATAACCTGCTACAAAAAACAAAACAAAAAACAACAAAATATAAATAAAAATACATACATGCATATTTACATACATCAATAACATTTAACATTTAATGTTCGTTTTTCCATGCTGGCATGGGTTGGATGGCTTAGCAGGAACTGGCAAAGCCAGGGGCTGCACCAGGTTCCAGAGTCTGTTTTGGCTTGGTTTCTATGGCGGGATGGCCTTCCTAACACCAACTACTCCCCAGTGTACAAAATGCTTGTTACATAGCACCACCAGCAACCACACCCACACTTCATATATATATAAAGGGTAAAGACCCTCTTTGGTCATGAATGACCATGGGATTGCACCTAGAAAGATCCCCACCAAAGCACAAGTCCAGACTAAGTTGTTTATGGAAGAACAGAAGCTGCCCATGTATACCAGGCTCCCCTCTCCATGCCACTGATGTTATCCAAGGGAAAGGCAAAGGCTGATACAGCTTGGCACCATTGATGCTGCCACTCATTTCTACAGCAGAGTGAACTGGAGCTATGTGAAATAAAGTGTCTTGCTCAAGAACACAACACAGAACCTGTTCCAAGAATCGAACTCACTACTACATGATTGTGAGCCTGATGCTCAAACCACTGAGCAATGTTGCCTTCATATACTTATATACATATTGTCATCATCATCATCATCATCGTTTAACGTCCATTTTCTATGCTGGCAAGGGTTGGATGGTTTGACTGAGGTCTGTTGTAGGCAGAGATAGCGGGAAATAATGATGATGACCACGATGGTGTGTCTGTATATAAGATAAGAGCAGGAAATTTGGCAAGGGAAAATAATAATAATAATAATAATGATATATTTTATGTAATTATAATAACCGTGTTAATACTTACATTATTTGCATTTGTTGGACGAACAGTTCTGATGAATGTAATACTCCCTGGTTTGTAATCATAATTAGGAATACCACTGGATGGATAGATAGGCAAAGAGATAGAAAGACATATAAATAGATAAATTATAGACAAATTGATAATATATATATATAGACACACAGATAGAAAAATTATTCTTCCCCGCTCACTTGCCACTTAATTATTTCTCATTAAGTTTTTAATACTTTCTATATTTAATAGATTAACAAACTTAATTATTGTTTTAGATGCAGATAGGATTGTTAAGTGATATATTCTTTTCTCCTCTAGGAACAAAGCTCGAAATTTTTGGGGAGGGGGACCAGTCAATTAGATCAACCCCAGTACTTGACTGGGACTTAATTCATCAACCCCGAAAGGATGAAAGGCAAAGTCGACCCAGGCAGAATTTGAACTAAGAACATAAAGACAGATGAATATAATCTTTTCTCTTCTGGGAACAAGGCCTGAAATTTTGGGGGAGGGGACCAGTCAATTAGATCGACCCCAGTTCGCAACTGGTACTTAATTTATTGATCCCGAAAGGATGAAAGGCAAAGTCGACCTCGGTGGAATTTGAACTCAGAACATAAAGACAGACGAAATACCGCTAAGCATTTCGTCTGGCTTGCTAACGTTTCTGAGTGATATATTGTTTATTGTTCAATTGTTCCTTCCATAAACAACTCCTTTATATCAACCATTGTAAAATCTTGTACATGGACTAAATGACACTTCAATAATTACTGACATAACTAAAATACATAATTACTGACACAAATAGCATACATACCGTTTATGAGTGGCAGGCTGAGCAATGACGGGTTCAGTGTCAGATATTTTTTTCTTGCCATCGAGTCGGTTTCCTTCCCCAGTGAATGCCTGTCAAAGAGAAGAAAAAAAAAAATCAAAGCAAGTAAAAAAAAAATCCAAGGGACAACTGTCAGCTTTAATGTTTATTCATTAACTTTGTCTCAAATTAATCATGTGTTATATCAGAGTTTTGACATTTGAATGATATGATTGTTTAGCTTTTGAATGACATTGTCGGGTAGGTGTAAGAGACCAGATCTGGTCAGTTTGAACATAAAACAGGGAGAATATTTGGGCTGGATTTAGTCAGTTTAAATGCTAAAATGTTAAAGGATTTCTTCCAGTTGAGCAGGCATGGCTGTGCAGAGGCTCACTTGTTCCACAACTGTGAAGACATGGGTTCAATCCCAATGTATCATATCTTCTATTGTAGTTTCAAACCAACCAAAGCCTTGTGAAAGACATTTGATAGGTGGAAAGTGGGTTCAATCCCATTGTATGGCACTTTGGGCAAATGTCTTCAACTACAGCCCCAGCTTAACAAAAGCCTTGTGAGTGAATATGATCAATAGAAATTAAAAGAAGCCTGTTGTATGTATGTATGTATGTATGTATGTATGTACATACATATATGCTCATTCTGTCATGGGAGCTTGTCTTACAAGTTACCAGGCAACCTCATTAGTGCCAATGCCAGGAAAAGAGCACCCAGTACACACTGCAAAATGGTTGGCATTAGAAAGGGCCATCCAGTTGTAGAAACCCCTGTGAGAGCAGACACTGGGGGCTTGATGCAGTTTCCTCACTTCTCAGATCCTGTTGAGCTGTTCAACACACACCAACATAGAATACAGACATTTAATGATGATGATGATAATGATGATGATGATAATGATAATGATGATGATGATGATTATATATAGTTGAGTTACTTACACAGAATTGTGGTGCTGTTTGCTGTGAGTCTGAGGTAATCTAGCCAAAAAAAAAAAAAAAAAAAAAAAAAAAAAAAAAAAAAAGGTAATGTCATTTAAATACGTAAAATTTATTTATTAAATTTACATTTAATGTAAAATTTACCAATTACATTTTAACATACAATGCCATCTTATTTATTTAATTTTATCTTTTATATGAGTCACTGAAGGAAGTTCTACATAAAGATATAATGATGTTTAGGACGAAGTGAATCTGGGTGTAGCATGTTTGTGGCAAAGATGCCTTTGTCATAGCAAAAAGATCTCCAACCACCGGAACATCTTTGATTCTGTGTGGGCAGTTAGGGGTTTCTAGGGGCTAAATAACAGTTTGTTTATCTTTAGACATTAGATAATGAGATAATTTTATAACAGACTCTTTTACTTGTTTCAGTCATTTGACTGCGGCCATGCTGGAGCACCGCCTTTAGTTGAGCAAATCGACCCCAGGACTTATTCTTTGGATGCCTAGTACTTATTCTATCGGTCTCCTTTGCCGAACTGCTAAGTTACGGGGATGTAAGCACACCAGCACTGGTTGCCAAGCGATGTTGGGGGGACAAACATAGACACACAAACGTATACACACACACTGAGCTGTCGAAAATCTTCCTCAAAAAAATTCTGTGACTCATGCAATTGTGGAAAAGTGAAAATTGAACAATGACGACAATGAAGACGATGATGATGATAAGACATGCATTTAACGATATCTTATGGAAGTTACCTCATGGTCTTTATCTTCTTCTTCATCTGAAGATGTTTTATGCATTGAGTGAGGTTCTTGATAGCCAACAGGTGGAGCAAATTCAACCTGGAAGAAGATGTAATTAAAAAAGCATGAATTTCTTTTTCGTTTTTGTGTTTGGTTTGCAAGATTCTTGTCTGGGATGAATTTTCTCCCACAAGTTTTGAAGCCCTTACAAAAGATCAGGAGCATACTCCTTTTACCATGGACTAAACTAAACAAATAAAAAAGTATATTTGTACTCTCAATGAAATATATCTTTCATGTGAAAGTCTGAGAAACAATAAAGATCCCCAGCAATGGGGGTACTTACATTCATATCACATTCAATGATTGACACAGCAGGACCAGGTTTTGTTTCAAGGACACATAATTCATATATCTGTGAGAAAATACAATAAGAATAAAGACAATTTAGAACAGGAATGAATAATACCAGGGACGTGCCACCTGGGTATGTAGGCAAGGTAGGCAGTGCCTACCCTGAATAAAATAGATCGATAGTAATGGCAAAATATGCACCTAATTCAATAAAATTATGAAGGTTACTCTGATTACCATGCATAAAATACAAAATATTTTATTTTTTGTAGATTAGTTAGGCATAATTTGTTCTTGCCTTTCAATCTTAGTATTAAAGCTATGCATAGAACTGCTGTAGTACACGTGCTGTGGACATTCCTACAACAATGTTTTCTTTATGTACTATAAAGGCAGAAGTAAATTTGCCTACAGCTCAGTCATGTGCCTGTATTTTGCTTATTTTCTTGTGTTTTACTATATAAACATCACCAACTACTGCCTACCCTGAGTAATTACTGATGGCACATGCCTGGATAATATGTTTTATATATTGTTGTTGTTTCCTCAGTGATTGTCAAAGATGTTTCCAAGGTTTTATTTGAGTTTGACAGGCACAACTTTATTCACATTATATACACACACACACACATACACAAACATGCATGCATATATATATATATATATATATATACACACACACATGCAACAAGACATATATGTACACACACATCCTCGAAGAGCAGACAAGTTTTAACAAAGGTGTTATGAGTATAAAACATGAAAGGAAGCGAAAGTGTGTTTAAAGTTTTGGACATTAGTCCTTCATCAGAAAAAGGAAAGACTGAGAAGAAAACAAGAGGAAAGGTGATGGGAAAGATAAAAAAAAAAAAGGGATTAAAAGGCTGGGTGGGAAAGTAGTTCTATGAGGAGGAGGGGGTTAGAGAAGAGGAAATGGGGTCGTGTGTGCATGTGTAGGGAGGTATCCTTTATGAAGATAGGCATAAGGGAAGGTGGGTGTGAGTGGTATGGGGTGAAGTGATTTCTTGAGGTGTAAAAGTGTGGGGTAAGGAGTGTGCAGGAGGATGGTGAGCAGGTGTGAATGTAAAGTGAGAGGAAGGCAAGGGGGAGGTGAAAGGGAAGGTAGGAAAACCACTGAAGAAAACAATGTCCACTTCTATACAGAATATGTTTTTCCTTAGCCAAACCAAAATGGACAACACACGGAAGATGTCAAGTATTTACACTTACCTTGTCGTTATATTTTATGGCAACAACATCTCCAACGGTAAGACAGGCAAAGTTTCTTAGAGCATTCTCTAACCTTCACGAAGAATTAAGGAGAAATCATCATTTACATAAATTTTATGTTTTACTTGTTTCAGTCATTGGATTGCAGCCATGCTGGGGTACTGCTGTGAAAAAGTTTTAGTCTATCATTCTCTTTTGCTAAACTGCTACGTTACAGGGACACAAACACACCAGCGACAGTTGTCAAGCTGTGGTGGTGATGAGGTCAAACACACACACATATAACAGGCTTCCATTAGTTTCCATCTACCAAATCCACTCGCAAGGCTTTGGCCAGTCCGAGGCTATGGTAGAAGACACTTGCCCACAGTGCCACGCAAGACTGAACCTGCAAATATGTGGATAGGAAGCAAGATTCTTACCACACAATCATGTCTATAATTATAAGATATATAGGCGCATGGCGAGGTTGTGAGTTCGATTCCCAGACCAGGCTGCGTGTTGTGTTCTTGAGCAAGACACTTTATTTCACTTTGCTCCAGTTCACTCAGCTGTAGAAATGAGTTGCAACATCACTGGTGCCAAGCTGTATCGGCCCCTTTGCCTTTCCCTTGGATATCATCAGTAGCGTAGAGAGGGGAGGCTGGCATGCATGGGCGACTGCTGGTCTTCCATAAATAACCTTGCCCGGACTTGTGCCTCGGAAGGTAACTTTCTAGGTGCAATCCCATGGTCAGTCATGACCGAAGGGGGTCTTTACCCTTTAACATACATACCCTCTCAACACCTTCTATTAATTTATACATATATTTTCGCAATGTTCTCTCTTGAAGGAATTTTGTCTGTCACTTCACTGATTATTCCATTCAGTGCCCTTAAATATAACATAGCAATGTGGCTTACCTATGAGTCAATGAGGAAGCTTCTACGTAGCTGTACAACATGCAAGAAATAACAACCAAATCTCTCTCAAATTTCACCTTACTGTTTTGAAAGAGAGGGACAAATTGGATAATGTCTTAGATATACAAAAGGAAAGATGGTTTGAATTGAAAATCTTTGGGCATAGGTCTTTGGGCTGAATTGAGGTAGACCTGGGGTTAAACAAAAGCAACATGTAATTTATTTTAAAAGGATACACAGCTTTAGGATTTGAAATATCAAGAAATTCTGTTTGTTGAGGCTGGAACTTAGCAAACGTTGCAACAGGCAAATTGACATTTTCTACAGTGAGTTTTGTTCCTTCGTCTAAAAGTAGATTTTTCATCATCTATAAAAATAAAACAAATAAAGAATAATAATAATAGATCTTTCTACCATAGACACACGGTCTGAAATTTGTGGGGAGGGGACTAGTTGATTACATCGACCCTTCAGGAAGAAAGGCAAAGTTGACCTTGGTGGAATTTGAACTCAGAACGTAGCGATGGGTGAAATACCGCTAAACATTTTGTCCAACGTGCTAATGATTCTGCCAGCTTGCTGCTTTGATGATGATGATGATGATGATGATGATGATGATGATGATGATGATGGTGATGATGATGGTGATGGTGATAGTGGTGGTGCTGATGATGATGATGATGATGATGATGATGATGATGATAATAATAATAATAATGATGATCCTTTCTATTATAGGCACAAGGCCTGGAATTTGTGGGGAAGTGGGATAGTCAATCAAATCAACCCCAGTACTTGACCGGTACTTAATTTATCGACTCCGAAAGAATGAAAGGAAAAGTTGACCTCGGCAGAATTAGAACTCAGAGCATAAAGATGGACAAAATGCCACGAAGCATTTTGCCTGGCGTGCTAACGATTCCGCCAGCTCACTGCCTTAATGTTAGTAATAAAGTTAATGAACAAAATTTCTAACCCCAAATACTTCGTTTATGATGTTATTCCCGTTTTCTATCTTTAACTATCAGTAACTTCATAATAAATCATGACTGATCCAAAATAATTTATGTATTTATTCTTCCTTATATACAGATTCAAAATAAAGAATAAAAAAATATACTTTCTGCAAGGAAATTGAAAAACAATGTGTATGTTGAGAGGTTAAAATATCTTAATTGAGGGCAAAAATCTTACCCAATATGGTAGATAAACAAGTCCTTCATCAGCTACAAACTCTAAAACACCACAGTGTGTATGCCGGTTTTTCTCAACATTACTAAGCTTGAACAGCATAGGGTACATGATCTTCGTCCGGGCTACAAAGAGGGAAAAAAAAATAAGTAGGTTAACAGTTATCACGTAGGCACTTTAAATTTCTTTTAAAACATTTTATTACATTTAAATATCTATTTTACAAACTGAAAAGGGAGCTTGACGAAATTAACTAAATTACCATAGAATAATGGTTTCATTTTTTTTTTGTAATTAAGATCTAAACTGTTAATATATGAATGTGAAAGAGATTGCTGAATAACTGTAAACCTACTTTTGGGTCCCCTTGTATGTATTGGTAGTTAGATCAATAAAAAACCCAGCCAAATAAATGAAGAGGAGAGAAACAAACAAATAATACATGAACCTGTACAAGAAAAAACCCCAGATTATGTGTTTCATTGGAAGTATGGAAACAAAAGAGTTAAATCATACTTACTCAACTTGTCCAGAGCTGATGTTGGCATAATAACTGGAAGAGAAAGACAAATTACATTTAATACAAATGAAGTCACTTCATTTCTCAAGAAGACATCAACAGCGTAGCTTACTCCTAGTGTTGACTTTCAAACATTAGAGGAGATTATAAACTTTCTGCTTCTATTTGTTACAGTCACTTGACTGCGGCCATGCTGGGGTTCTGCCCCGAAGGGTTTTAGTCGGACAAATCAAGACTGGTACTTTCGGTCTCCTTTGCTGGACTGCTAAGCTACGGGAAACATAAACACAGTTGTCAAGCGGTGGGGTGGGGACACACAAACACAGATACATACTCAAGGTACTGTGCAGTGGGACTGAACCAGGAACCACATGGTTACTAAGCAAAATTTTTTACCAGATAGCCATAACTTAACATTTGAGTAATAAGTCATTATAAAAATATTTAGCTGGCAGAATCGTTAGTATGCTGGGCGAAACGCTTACCGGTATTTCGTCAGTCTTTACGTTCCGAGTTCAAATTGCAAGTGTCTTCTACTATAGCTTCGGGCCGACCAAAGCCTTGTGAGTGGATTTGGTAGGCAGAAACTGAAAGAAGCCCGTCGTATATATATATATATATA
>NC_068994.1:5795382-5797340 GCF_001194135.2 Octopus bimaculoides | reverse complement strand
AAGCCTTGTGAGTGGATTTGGTAGGCAGAAACTGAAAGAAGCCCGTCGTATATATATATATATATGTATGTGTGTCTGTGTTTGTCCCCCAACATCGCTTGTCAATCGATGCTGGTGTATTTACGTCCCCGTAACTTAGTGGTTCAGCAAAAGAGACCGATAGAATATGTACTAGGCTTACAAAGAATAAGTCCTGGGGTCGATTTCTTCGCCAAAAGGTGGTGCTCCAGCATGGCCACAGTCAAATGACTGAAATAAGTAAAAGAGAGTATTAACAGCTTTCCATACTTCTGGAATTGGTAAGTACTGGTGCCACAAGTGCTGGGTTTGATATAATTAACAAAATACCATTGATAGTGACGGTGCTCCAGTATGGCCACAGTTCATTGGCTGAAACCAATAAAATACTCAAAATTTAAAGCAGAATAAAGACGGAAGTAAAATACTTACTTTTGCCACCTTTCTCCACATCCCGTTCTCGCTCTCTCATTAATGAAACAGAATAGCATCTGTAGCTACTCTTGAAAGATTGTTCCATGTCAGGAAACAAAGCCCTGAAGTTGATCTGCAATTACAAAAGAAGAAGAAAAAAAAACAAACAAATTAAATGCTATTTGTAAAGCACTGAACTTCATGACAAGGGTCATCAAATATAGTATCAGTCAAGTGCAGGGGTTGATGGTATTGAGTAACCCCTGCCCTAAAAATTGCTGGTTTAAATGTTAAAGGGTTAATGGAACACTTAGATGTCCGGATAAGAAGAATCTCCTAAAACCTGAAAATGAACAGAGTCCTGCCATCTTCTTTATTAGATTTTACTGAACTATTCCATTGTTATTCTTTAGTTTTGACTGTGGAGACATTCTATTCAGCCTCTGTTGTGTCCCTTCAGGGAAATCTCTTCTACTGCAAGCACTGCAGACAGGTTTGCAATAATGCCCTGTTGTTGTTTAGTTGAAGATCAATTTAAATTATCTCCTTCAAATGCAGTTGTTGTATGAGTGACTGCCACACCCACACCGGACACTGCACCACCATCAGCAGCAGACACGATTTCTTCGGGCGCAGATCCATGGTCTCACGAGACCGCTGGATGCCATCAGTATAGTGCCTACTACACTTATGGTTGAAGGCATTTCGACCACGACCCTCCTGTCTTTCTTAAGGGTATTTAAAACTACATTATACTGGCATCGACCATGCTTGAACATAAAAAAGCACCATTCAAGCGTGGTCGATGCCAGCCAGTACCGCCTGACTGGCTCTCGTGTCGGTGGTACGTAAAAAACACCCACTACATGCTCAGAGTGGTTGGTGTTAGGAAGAGCATCCAGCTGTAGAAACCTTGCCAGATCAGACTGGGGCCTGGTACAGCCCCCTAGCTTGCCAGTCCTCAGTCAAACCGTCCAACCCTTGCCAGCAAGGAAAGCGGACGTTAAACGACGATGACGATGATGATGATGATTATCCAATGCACCTGTGTTTTTTTTTTTGTTAAGATGATAGGATGTGACTTGCCTATCATCTCTAGTAGGTTGAAAGACAATAAAAAGATTATTAGATACAGCCATACAGCTTAGATACTAGAAGAATAAACGAGGGAGCTTTGGCACAGCTGCTTGTCTGGCAAGAAAGACCAGATAAATTTTCCTAGGCTCACATCAGACAGTCTAAATGAAAAAGAAAGAGGGTATATTCCTGGAAAAAAACAAAACAAAAAAAAAAAAAACGGGAAGGTCGTAAGTGGAATACATTTGACCAAAGATCTATCTGTTCTGCGACCGGATTGTAACTAAACAACATAAGGAAGTTATGATACAACATAATTAGAAAAAAAAAAAAAAAAGAAACCCACCGAAGGAACTCTAATATGGTGGTCATTTTATCGGCTGGAAATAGCAACCAAATCTCTTTCAAATCGCAGTAAAAAGAACGCATTGGTAATATAGTCGGAGAAA
>NC_068994.1:5789107-5794739 GCF_001194135.2 Octopus bimaculoides | reverse complement strand
TTAACAACTGATGTTGGTGTATTTACGTCCCTGTTACTTAGTGGTTCGGCAAAAAAGATCGATAGAATAAGGACGAAGGCGGCGAGCTGGCAGAAACGTTAGCGCGCCGGGCGAGATGCTTAGCGGTATTTCGTCTGCCGTTACGTTCTGAGTTCAAATTCCGCCGAGGTCGACTTTGCCTTTCATCCTTTCGGGGGTCGATAAATTAAGTACCAGTTACGCACTGGGGTCGATGTAATTGACTTAATCCCTTTGTCTGTCCTTGTTTGTCCCCTCTATGTTTAGCCCCTTGTGGGCAATAACGAAATAAGAATAAGGACTAGGTTTACAAAGAATAAGTCCTGGGGTCGAGTTGTTTGACTAAATGCTGTGCTCCAGTATGGCCACAGTCAAAATTACTGAAACAAGTAAAAAAATAAAAGAATATAAATGTGTATATGTTTTTGGTTTTGTTCCCCACTATTGCTTGATAACCAGTGTTGGTGTGTTGACATCCCTGTAACTTGGCAGTTTGGCCAAAGAGACAAAGAGAATAAGCACCAGGCTTAAAAAAACAATACTGGGGTCAATTTGTTTGGCTAAAATTCTGCAAAGTGGCGCTCCAGCATAATAACTACAGTCTACTGACTGAGAATCTCCCAAAACTAGACACCAATATGTATGCATTATCTAAGATTAATAAGATTATCTATGAAGAAAAACAACCAATATCAATGTATGTAATCTCCAAAAACCATGAAACCGCAAGCACTTTCCACTTTACTATCATGAAAGACAACTCTGAATAATAAAACTAAGATATAAAAATCCACAAACAAGCATAACAAATATGCATTCAGATCATCAGCTGCCAAACGGATATCAATATGGTTTCAATACCTGCACAGTACCACTCAATCCAGTAATGTCAGCAGATAGATACAAATTTGACTGGTGACAGCTCACTGAATTTGGATTACTTGGATTCTGACATCTGTCACGGGCCATATTTATTAGCCTGGTGTATCTTCATATACTGAGAGCTTATGAACAATTTTAACTCAGTATCAATCCGTGTGTGTATGTATGTATGTGTATGTATATATATATATATATATATATATATATATATATATATATATATATATATATATATATATATATATATATATATATATACATATATATATTCGCCATGATAGATCGCTGACGACTACACATATTTTTTTTTTCTCCTTGTTTCTTTCTGTTGAAGAGCGTAGGCTCGAAACATTAAAGACTTTCTCTATTCCCAAGCATTATACTAATACATCCATTTGTTGTTTACACCACCTGTCTTCGTCTGTTGTTTTTTTGTGAAATCATCGTCATCATCATTTAACGTCCACTATGTTGGCATGGGTTAGACAGTTTGAGCTGCACTAGCTTCCAGTCCTATTTGGCATGGTTTCTACAGCTGGATGCCCTTCCTAACACACACACACACAAAGTTGTTGTCTAAGAATATTTAAATAAAAAAAATGAAGCCGTATATTTGGTAATAGAGTGGGTGTATAATAATTGTATACACTGATTGGTGTGTGTATATACTTTATACTACCTGTATCTGTTATCATGAGATGCCATTTTTGTTCTGTAAATTGGCATGAGGAGTGGGTGAAACAAAAAGGGTTGAAAAGCATTGATTTAAAATTACTAATTGTAATTTTTGCATGTATTTAGTACTACAGTTCCCTGACTGTACATAGGTGAATTC
Source organism: Octopus bimaculoides (assembly GCF_001194135.2). Classification (NCBI taxonomy): domain Eukaryota; kingdom Metazoa; phylum Mollusca; class Cephalopoda; order Octopoda; family Octopodidae; genus Octopus; species Octopus bimaculoides. Next base: position 5,793,004 of record NC_068994.1, on the reverse strand, counting down.
TCTTTAGGAAATGATCCTTACTTCTGTTATCATATCTGTATTTATTTTATTTCATTTTAGCTGGCCTCATAAATTTCTGTGTTCTTCTCATCCTTTTCTTTTTTATTCCATCCAAGTGTGTTTGCAACATTTCATCTGTGAAGATTATAGGCACAGGAATGGCTGTGATAGGCATAGGGGCTGTTTTGTGGTTAAGAAGTTGTGAGTGTTTATTGAACGGAAACACCTAAAGCTCCACGAGGCTCTGGCAGGGGATGGTGGTGAACCCTGTTGTGCTCTTTCACCACAACTTTCTCTCGCTCTTTCTTTCTGTTTCTTTTGTGACTGTAATTCAAAGGGCCAGCCTTGTCACACTGTGTCACGCTGAATATCCCCGAGAACTATGTTAGGGGTACACGTGTCAGTGGATGCTCAGCCACTTGCATGTAAATTCCACGAGGAGGCTGTTCTGTTGATTGGATCGACTGGAACCCTCGTCCACGCCTATAGGCACAAGGCCTGAATCGTTTTTTTTTTGGGGGGGATTAGCCGATTACATTGACCCGTGCTCAACTGGTACTCATTTCATTGCCCCTGAGAGAATGAAAGACAAAGTCGACTTCAGTGGCATTTGAATTCAGAACGTAAATAAAATAATAAAAAAATAACCAAGTTTATTTCAGAATGCCTGAGCAATTTTCTATTTTATTAGGATTTGTCTGCATGGTAAATAATGGTTTGTTTAGAATAAAAGACTGGCGACTTGAAGTTAATGTTTATCTGAACAGAGGTGTTGTATGAGCATATACAATTGTGTTGTGTGTATACTGTAGTATAATAGATGTGTATGTACGTACACACACAGACATATTGTTATTTTGTCATATGGGGATCGAGGACGTTCTTTCTACGAACATAATCAAGATTACCCGTCAATTCACGGGGAGAATTTTTGGAAAGCTGTCCCTCGAAGTCCCATATCTCATGAAAAAGGAAAAGGGTTTCCCCCCACTCCATTATCTCTTTTTTTTTTTTTTTAGTTCTCTTGTGTATCATAGAATGGAAATAATAATTCTGAATTTTCTTCGAAAATTTGATTCAATTTAATTCTTCTGTTTAGATTTTTGTCCTCTGTCTCCACATCCTTTTGCCTTTCTTATGTGGTGTGGGACTTCGAGGGGCAGCTGTTGCATAATTTCCACTTACTTTTCTCTAGACTTCTCTGATCCCACTAAAATTAACGATGAAAGGCGTTCCAACCGTGACCTCAAATAATTCTTGATTACAGTTGGCAACTATCATAATTACTTTGAATAGTCATTGTTTCGCCCCAGGTCAGCCCTGAAGTCATTCTGGCCATGACCATCACGTCTACATTTTGGTGTTCTTTCTAATGAATCTTACATTCTCACCACTATTGTTAAGAATTTAGAAATTCAATGACCTTTGACAGCGTAGAAACTAACTTCGAAGGCTTGCGTGTGATGAAGCTAATCTAAGGTTCCTGGTATTCCAACTATGGCCACCATCTCTAAGGATATCTGGGACATCATACGGTGTCATACGAAGATTTTTGGCTGCTATTTCTACCGGATCGAGCTTTCTATATATTTTTTTTCACCTATCCTATGTAAAACCTAATGTTTAAAAGACCTCCCATATGTAAAGATTAAAGATATATAAAATTAACGAGCGTTTTGTCTCGGCCACTGTTGATTCGTGATCCTCCTTTTATATCATGTAGCACCGTTAATCCCACATTATTGGCGAAAACAACGAAATCAAAACAAACCCAAGAATTCATATCGTTGTCACGAAAAGTTGAAAAAATAATAAAACAAAGACTTACCATTGGAATTGTTTTTCTTCAAAACTCTACACAAGGTTAATTAAAATATTAATATTCTCAATATGGAATTAAAATATATCAAAAAAGATATATCCTTGGGATATGATATTGCCTATTTAATCCTTGTAATTATATATACTCGTTAAATGTAAATATTATGGAGAGAATTTAACTCAATCAAGATAAAAAAGGATGGAAATCCAGACACGAAATTTTCCTCAATGTTTATTAAACAGTTGCGCACTTACTATATTGTTGTCAAAATTGTATTGCCTTTATATATTTATTCTATGTGAAGTTTAGTGTAATATGGGAATTATAAGAACGATTAAAATAAATATAATTGGAAATAATTAAATATGGGATTTTATTTATATTAATGTTTTATTAACTGCGGAGCAATAAGATGACTTGGAAAATAGTAAACAGGAAGTTTGGTTTGTGACGTCTGGATTAGTGGAACCAGAATAATAGAATAATAAAATAAAACAGAATTCAACAGAATAAAACAGAATACTATTCTGACACGTTGTTAAATTTGTTTTAACTAAAAACGAACGTTTTAAGATGTAAATTTGATAATGTCTGTTTTCAAATGAAAATAAATAAAGACTTTTTAAATGTGTATTTTATTAGATAATGATTTTATTTGTAGTCTTATAAATAAATTTAGTCGATCTTTAATTCTAGCGTCTTAAAAACAAATGTTCACTTTTATTTTCTCACGAGTTTTTGCGTATATGTCTATGCGTGTGTTGCGGTCAAGCTGTAGCATCGCCTTCAAGGACTTCAGTCGAAGGAACAGACACCAGTACTTTTTTTTATAGCCTGGTACTCATTCTAATGGTCTCTTCCAGTGAACCGATACGTTACAAGGACATAAACAAACCAGCTCCTGCTAGCATTGTAGGTGTTCTAACGCCTTCTACCATATCTAATGACAATTAAAGTTTTCCTTTTTGGTGATTAATTGCCAAACCGCTGCTTAATTTAATTATATATATATATATTCTACATATATTCTTCTAATCTTTTATTTGTTTCAGTCATTTGACTGCGGCCAAGCTGGAGCACCGCCTTAAAGGGCTTTAGTCGAAGAAATTGACTCCAGGACTTATTCTTTAAGCCTAGTAATTATTCTATCGGTCTCTTTTGCGGAACTGCTAGGTTACCGGGACGTAAACACACCAGCATCGGTTGTCATGCGATGGCGGGTGGGGGGGGAGGACAAACACAGAAACAGATACACGTACACACACACACACACACATGGTATATTCTTGTTGACTTCAGTTTTTTCAATTGCAGCATTAATCTGAGCTTAAGTAATCTCTCTCTCCCCCACCCCCCACACACAATTTGATTAAAAAATTGCACAGAAGATAGCAATTTGAAAAATCACATACAAGTGGTAGGAGACGGTGGAGTTGCTACAGCGGCGGCAGCGTAAGACGTGTGTTTTTGGCATAAGGTGGTGCCGCTTGTACCAATTGCATGTTTTGTCCCAGGCAGTGGCGGCTCCTGTATAGGAACTGTGGAGCTGCAGCACCCCCTAATTCCACTCGATATTATCGATAACATTCAATATAACGAGTTCTTTCTTCTTTAATTATTTCTTTATACTTGGACATTATATATTCCTTAAGCTTTATGTCAGTAGCCATCCCCTAGTTTATGAAAAAAAAAAAAAAATCTTTGTATAGAACTGTGCACTTTCGGCTGTTTTGCACATGCTCACATGTCCGAGATAGGAAGCTTCATGCTAGGGAGAGACGGCACTGTCGTTCACACAGTGCCGGTGAAAGGCAGTGTTTCTTTTTGACTCTGCTTGTGTTGTGCTTAAAAACGTGTTTTAGATTATTATCCTGCTTCCAGCTTCAGTGTTACTGCCAGGATTTGAAAAATAGGGCACCTTATTTTGTGATTTAGGGGGGATTTTTGAAAAACAAGGGGGAATTCGCAGCAGTGTTCAGTGAACAAATTAAACACACTACTCGGCAGTGGTTAAAACACGAACCGATTAAGTTTATGCATAAATTTTCTTTTTATATGTTTGTTTCCTTTTACAC
>NC_068994.1:5783572-5788679 GCF_001194135.2 Octopus bimaculoides | reverse complement strand
GATCGAACTCGTGACTTGAAGTTTGCAAGGTGAAGTTTTTAACTACTCGACCTCGTCTGCGTCACTACGCAAATATGTACGTAGAAACGCATGTCTGTACGTATATTTGTACGCACACACATAATCTGTTAAATTCATTACTATTATATATTTTTGAACATCAGCAGGCAGAGAGGTAGTGTGGCCGAGTGGTCTAAGGCGCTGGTTTTAGGCACCAGTCTCTTCGGAGGCGTGGGTTCGAATCCCATCACTGCCAGCTAGTTTTTGCTTGTGATATTTTACTAAAAGGGGCGACACTTTTGTTGCTAATTCTCTACACTTGTTACTCTTGTTCAGCCAAATGTATTTGTTATTAATATCAACGGGATCATTTATATTTTTAATGCCAGTTTCTGATGTTGGCACAAGACCAGCAATTTTGAGGTCGTCCCCGTAACTTAGCGGTTCGGCAAAACAGACGGATAGATGAAGTACTAGGCTAACAAAGAATAAGTCCTGGGGTCGATTTGTTCGATTAAATGCGATGCTCCAGCATGGCCGCAGTCAAATGATTGAAGCAAGTGAAAAAATAAAAGAATATGTATTCATACAGATGTGAGGCTAAAGAGTACGTTACATCAGAGAGTTTGAGAAGTACTGCCTTAGATTATTGTCTATTAGGTGCACTATCGATCCCATAGTCTTTACTATATGTATTCTAAGCAAATCAGCTTGACAAGGGTTACTCTTCCTGAAACAGCATGAGATATGTAACAGGTATATGTTACATTACTGATAGATGTAACGGATGCAGTGGTGATTAGAATTAATAGCAGGTTAATTAAATCTTTGTGGAACAGTGAGATATGCACCAAAATGAATTAACAGAAGAAAAAAGGAAATTCTTAAGAACTTCATTTATCCGTCACATTTTCCCTCGTCAGGGATGGTGTGCAGACTCTGAAGTAGTCGGCTGTTTTCCAGTGGTAAAGTGATGGTAGTAACCATAAGGGTTGCAGAACATTTGGTAATGTTTGTGTCGATGCTAGAAAGAGATAGATGTGCGACGTCCAGGACCGAAAACGAATTGTCTGAAAATATACGGGGAAGGTGCGAACTTCTACATGTTTGAAAGCTAAAAGTAGGTAGGAAGAAGAAACAAAGTGGACAGAAGTTTATCAGTAACTAAATTTCAACTAAGATGTCGAGGGAAAGAACAAGGCTTAGCTAAGGTGAAAGAAGCATGACAGTTGACTCTCGTACATTTCCGAGTACTGATGCCGAGAACAAAGGAAAGAAGGTAATAGAAAAACCTAGCCCGAGGTTTCGATACCTGCTAAACACACAGGAACTAAACGTCTCAGACATCTCTTTCGAAGTTAGTGGCAATGAGGAGGAAACGAAAATCAAAGGATGAATTGATAATTTACGACTGCCCCTACAGTTTTAAAGAACTGGAAGTCAGTGAGACTTGTCAGGGGTAAAGAGATCACATACGAGTTGAACTAAAAAAAAAAAAAAAAAAAAAAAGCTTAATCAATGTCGTTTCCAACCAATTGGACAAACTTATTCTTCAGAATGATAAAATTAAGTGAAACCAATACAGCTAGAGCTTGAACTGGAAATCGTAAACCGCTAAATGCAATCCTCAAACTAATTTCCTTAAATTCATGTCCCATTCTTAAGAATCAGAGTTAAATTGACGTTAGTAATGTCAAGGCAGAAATTCAAGACAAAAGGTTATTTAATCTAGCTTTTACACTGACTAACCTAACGGTGTTTTCTGAAAGAGATGGCGATGTAATTATTATTACCTTCACAATGAACAATGCACAAGATGTTATGTTCTCACCACATTCCTTTCTCCTTAAACAACTTTCTCTTCGATTTCTCTGGAATATAAGTAGCTGCGCAAGTGACTGCTAATCAAACAACACATGTCTATTTGGCTTTTTGTCATGTTTCAATGCAATGGAATGTTGTCTTAAAAGAAGACGAATTCTTAAAAATATTACGCAAAGTCCATTGCGCAGTTGACTACTAATAGCTTGCACTAGATATACTCATCGATTGCTAAAATGGAGGGTCGTCTAGAATTCTAACAGATTGTCAAACTTGTAAGATTTTACGAAGCTTCTGGGTAAAGCAAAAACGTTGTGTTATCTTTATTAAAATATACGTTGTAACAGGCAAAACTGAAAATCTGTATTCATACCTATCCTTTTATGCATGTGTATGTGTGTTATTTCTTTACTACCCACAAGGGGGGGGGGTAGTAAAGAAATACTGATCGGCTGTATACAAATGAGTTCATAACTGGGATCCGGAACTCTCGTGGGAAAAAATTTCGCGTCCGGGACAGCCCTTGAATTTCCGCACCCACCGGGTTCCCATACTTATACAGGTTTATATAGCAGGCCCCCAAAAGTGCAGCACGCATAAAGGCGTTGCTCGAGGCGGACCGTCTCACTCGTATTCCCCTAGCTATACTTGCTCAACCATAGTTTCTAGCTTGTGAAGACGCGTGTCTTAGTGGTTCGGTTGTCCTTAAGCAAAACACTTTATTCAATGTTGCTCCAGTCAACTCAGCTGGTACAAATGCGTAGTACTTGTGCTTCAAAGTGTTATCCTTGTCACATTCTCTTTCATTCTGAATCTCCCTGAGAACTAAGTTAAGATTACGCGTGTCTGTGGTGTGCTCTTGCACGTTAATTAGTCAGTGCCATCGTTTCTAGTATTTGATTGGTACTATATATCATATATTGGTTTCAAATTTTGGCACAAGGCCAGTAATTTGAGGGGAAGGGCTAAGTCGATTACATCGACCCCAGTGCTTGAATAATACTTATTTTATCGACCCCGAAAAGATAAAAGGTAAAGCCAACCACGGTGGAATTTGAACTAAAAGACGGACGAAATGCTGCTGAGCATTTAGTCCGGCGTGCTAACGATTCTGCCCATTCACCTTACTTATACACATTTTATATTAATAAATATAAAATGTGTGAATTATTTGTTTAATCCCGAACAAGGAGATTTATGATTGAAGACGTTCTAGTAACCATCTGTTTTTTTCTTTTCAGGACTACATTAATCAATGTATCCTCAATTTTTTTTACAGGACTGAAAGGTGTGATTTGAGAGAGATTTGGTTATTATTTCCAGCATATAAAACGACCGCGTAGAAGCTTCTTCGTATTGGCGAGGTGACTTCTCCATATAATGTCACTGATGTAGAAACAATGATGCTGAATGGAGCTCTTCCTATTACCAAGATCAATCTTGCGTTCAAAATCATTTCAACCGTGACCATCCCGTCTTTTTTTTCTTATAGAAGGATATAATTTCCATGAAAGGATAAAGAAGAAAAGTTGACCCTGGCGGGATTTGAACTCATTACGGAATCCACTATTTGTTATTTGTTCTCATAGCAACAAATATACTCTTAAAATAGGGTTCGGGTTAGGATATAGGTGTAGGGTTTGCAAAAATTTCAGAGTAAATGTTAATTTGAGGTTTAATTTCTTTAATATAAATAAAGTTGAGATTGACGTAATGTCACTTTTTGACAAGAAAAAAAAACAACCTAAAACAAAAAAACTTTTCCATAATATCACAGCGGTGTGGGGAAAATGGATCCCATAAAAAAGTAAAAAAAAAAGACAAAACAAAACGAAGACTGGTTTTGTCAAGTCTGAAAGGAATGCTTTTGGCGATGTTTGCTTGTTCAGAGCCGACTTCAACAATTTTTTCTCAATAGCAATAAACTATTTCATAGTGGATAGATTAATAAAATCGTTAGAGTGTCCAACAAATTGCCTATATTTCCACGTTTTGTGTTCAAATCTCGCCGAGGGCCAACTTTTCTTCTTCACATAGATCGATGATCGATATTTTCTAATAATATGAATGGATATTATAATAAACGATCGACAAATAATTTTGAATTACCTCCCTTTAACATTCACGAATATCTCCTCCTCCCACTACTCAATACCTTATATAATCATTCTTCACCGCCTCCCATTCACTATTTTCTTCCCCTTCCTCTTTGTTTACTTATTTCGCAGTTACTTGCCCCTGTTTCATCCCGTGACAGTGAACATTACCAGATCGCCGTCGTCCTCCACAAAAATCCATATCTTTGTCAATGATAACTGGTTGAGAGATTAATCACAAGTCGTTTGACCTTTATACCCTTTCTTTTAATTATTTTTTTATAAATCAACTCTTTATCTCATGAAGAACTGAATATTTGTTTCACAAGTCTAAGATATTCTGTTTCTTTTACACAATTTGGAACATAACCATCATCATCTTCAACCACCGCGGCATAGAATAATTGCAACCAAACATCAAAGATGCCACTACCAACCAGACCGATGGTCCCAGAGGTTATGGGAGATGTTGCAGCTAGAAATACACATAAAATGGCCATCACTCGAGATTATATCTCACAACCAAGACTTAGTAAGTACAATTTTGCATTATGCAATTCGTTCGTCTTAGTAAAATAATGGGGCACCTGCTAGAAGCAACAGTAGAATCCCCTAAGTCATACCTTTATCGTCTTAAAAAAAAACCCCAAAAAACATAAGAGACATGTTGTACATTACAGACGTATATTCATGTAAAAAAAAAAAAGACAGACTGATTAGGGCTGAAGCCATTTTTTTGATCTCAAGACTGATCTTGATACTAAACAAAAACAATAATATATTGGGAAGGGCTCCATTCTGCAGTATTGTTTTCACACCAGCTCCATTACATCTCGCCAATAAGAGAGAGAGAGAGAGAGAGAGAACTTCTACGTGATCACTTGACATGCTAGAAATAGTGACTATTATCTCACTCAAATAACATCCTACAGTCTTTAAAAAAATAGAAAATACATTGGATATGTAGGCTGAAAAAGAAAGACCTGATGGCCACCGCTGGAACGCCTCCGATCATGTGTCTGCTAGTTCAGGATTGAACACCAACAATACACATTTTATATTTATTAATCATTATTCATAATGTTTTTAATAATCGACTAATATGTATATCTGTGTTGTGTACACACAAATATACATATATGTATGTATAAATCTGTATATATGTATGTGTGAATATATATATATATATA
>NC_068994.1:5773193-5782734 GCF_001194135.2 Octopus bimaculoides | reverse complement strand
TATATAATGTGTGTGTGTGTGTATATATGGGTATCTAAAAGATACCACTATGCTTGAAATAGCAGTGAAAACTTGAGTCTAGAGTCAAGTTTTGACTGCTATTTCAAGCATGGGGGTATCTTTTAGATACCCTTATTTATGATTTTAATAATAATTATAACCTTTAAGATTTTTTCTTCCCATGCTGCCACTTGATTTGATCGTTATTGGAATAACGATCTTATCCTTATTTATATAGGAATTTATACATAAATATAAACAGATATACATGTGTACCCCTCTATTGACATAATATACGAGTATATATATATATATATATATATATATTTTTCTGAGTTCTTAGACGACCACTGTGTATCTATGTATCTTCCCACTTTACGGCGGTGAATTTATTTGGTGCGGCTCTTCTAAATCTTGTGATATGATAATGGTTTTTAGATTCGTGTGGGTGGAGAAGGATTTCGCTTAATTTATGTTGTGTCAGGTTGATATCCTGTTGTATTTTGTCTGTTCTAATTACTATTGTAATTATCATTAGTATTATCACCACTACCATTTAGCATTATCGTTTCACCGAAAATTAGGTCTTTGAATTCACTTGTGTCGAAATTCCTGGTGTTTTTCTAACAGATTATATTCCTTAGTATTCTCGCTGTTATTACCCTAGCTTTGTGTCTAATTAAAAACAAATATTGATCCAAAGAATCATTACAACCTCGGACAAAATGCCTTGAAAGGGTTTTTTTTCCGGCTCTTTACGGTCTGTGTTCAAACCCCACCTAGATTAGTTTCACTTTTTATCCTTTCGGAGTTCGATTAAATAAACTATCAATCAGTCAAGTACTGGAGTCGATTTAATCAACTTCTTCCGAATTTCTAACCTTGTTGTTGGCTATGTTAGAAACAGCTTGTTATTGTTAATTATGAAACTCATTAATCATGATGATAGCCAGGTGATTGATAATATGCGCCGCACTCACGTACATCAAGTGTCTGGTGTGAGAATCCGTTTTCCTTGGTGCGGACGTTTTATGATTTGGTTCTTATAAGGAGCAAATGGAATAATAACGAACACATTTGACGTGTACTACCGATATTTAATTTTTGTTTTTTCTATTGTGGTATTGTCTGTATTTCTGTTGAAGAATGCACAAAAAAAAAACAAAAAAACTACAAATCATAGAACCCTTACATCAGGTAGTCCAGTGTTTCGTAACCCCCTTTTTTTTTTATATCTATACTGGTTCACAACCTAGATTCTCTGCCCTCACCCCAGCACATGATAATCAAGAAGATAGCTTTGTATATGATAGAATTTATTCATAAAATCCTTAAAATCAATATGAATAATAATAATAATAATAATAAAAGACCAATTATATTAAATGTTCAACCTAAAAAAAAACACGCCACCTTACTTGGAAGATACGAATATCCTTCTGGAACCCTGATATTTCTCTTGGGTTAAGGATTGCGTTTTTTGTCATTCCATTGCCTCCGTCCCGCCCCCTTCTTTGCGCTCTCTCTCATATATATGTGTGTGTAGTAGTAGTAGTAGTAGAAACTAATTAAAGAGTATGTAACAAGTCCAGTTGTTTAATTCCAGGTGAGCTCTGAATGAGTAGCCCTTTATCGGTCGCCTGTCCTGTCATGAACATCTTGTCTTTATTTCACACTCTCCATCATCGGTGTTATGTCTTTCCCTTTTTTTTTTCTGAAGTCTTGCGTATAATTTAAAAGAACATTTTTCGTGGGGACAAACATTTCTGGACTGACTCTTCACCTGAGAAAAATAGATCACACACATACATATATATATATTTAAAAAATGAGGAAGTCCGGTTTATGGGATTTGAGAGAACGGATCTTCTCCTTTTGGTCGACTTTCTCCGAAACCAACGGAGTTACGAGACAGTGTAATATATATATATATATTCCCTTTATTGCTGCATATTGATCTTAAGTATAAATTACATCTGCAGTTACTGTATTTCATTCAATTACGTTGTTGATGCCATTCGATTTGAATGAAATAATAATAATAGCCGCGAACGCCACGCATTCAGATGTCTTTGTCAATCATCTAAGAATTAATTTTTAACATAATTAAAATTGAACCCAGCTCGTCATTTGTTCAACTGCTTTTTAGTGTGATGTTGTTTAGGTCCATGTCAGCACTAATTAATCAGATCTCTGGATTGAAGGCATTTCAGCAGTGGCGATCCCGACTTTGTATATTTAGGACTACGTTGTTGTTGTGCAATGTATCATTCTCTTTGAAAGACGGTTGAATGTGATTTGAGGGAATTTGGTCGCTACTTTTAGCTGCTCAAGTGTGTGATGTTAGCACATATAGCTGGGCATACACTACATTTTTTTTATGAGTGTTGTACCGTTAACGTTAAGGCACAGGTGGTTTCTTCCTAGTTGGAATTTGATCCACTCTATTGTGTTGATGTTAAATGGAAATAGGTTGGCCGCTACTACTTCTAATACCACCACCGCTACTACTACACTTGAGCTCAGTATTGACTTAGTCTCTGCCCCACCTCTATTTACCTATTTACACAATAATTGCTATGCACCGTACCTTTTTCCATTTTTGATTCAGGATATATATATATATATATATATGAGAGCAGTGTATTTGTATGTATATATTTATATACATATATAACTATGTGTGCATACGTATATATATATATATATATATATATATATATATATATATATATATATATATATATATATATATATATATGTTAGACACATATGCACACATCTGTGTGTATGTGTAGTATACATGTTAATCGAGTAGTTTTGTATGAAGTTTTTAAAATTCATTTATGCTGTTATATGCAAAGATCATAGATATATGCTAATGTTATGATAGTCTACTCTATGTAATTTATAAAAAAAAAAAAAAAATGCAGCTGTTCATGAAGTATATTATTGACTGGTTTGGAGAGATTTAAACAAATGGCACAACAATCTCTCTCTCTCTGTGAGCAGGAAAAGAGATGTCTACCTAGCTGGTTTTGGTCCATTTTGGACAACTCATTACTGACTGTACAGCCACCTGTTTCAATTCCAAAAGCGAGAAAGAAATAGTATATATATATATATATATATAGTAAATGAGTATATGCATATATACGTACAGGTATGTGCATACCGACATCCACCTGTATGTATACGTGCATATCTGGGTACAGGACATTGCAAACAAAACGTAGACGAGAAAACACACAAGCCACATAGAGAACATTCTTCTTCATCAGCTACCCCCGTTTTAACACCGGCGTTTCGAAGAGCTGGGCAGGACGCATCGTTAAAACGGCTCTTCCCATGGACCGCAAATTAAATTTGTATACACAAATTAAATCTTGCCCTGGAGGAATGTAGTAGCGGACAAAAAACAAGACAGGAAAACAAACAGAAAAGGCTTTACGGCCAGACGATAGTCATTATTATTAATCTCTTTATTGCCCACAGGGAGGATAAACATAGAGGGAGCAAACAAGGACAGACAAATCGACCCCAGTGCATAACTGGTACTTATTTAATTGACCTCAAAAGGATGAAAGGCAAAGTCGACCTTGGCAGAATTTGAACTCAGAACGTAAAGACAGATGAAATACCATTAAGCATTTCGCCTGGCGTGCTAACGATTCTGGCAGCTTGCCACCCTGATTATCATTATTATTAAAGAATTCACTGAACTGGAAAATCTGATTTGTATAACTAATGCTCCACTGACAGCTAGTCAGTGGACTCGTGGTTGAGGACTCACAGGTTCGAATCTCAGACCGGGCAATGTGTGTGTTTATGAGCGAAACACCTATGCTCCACGTGGTAATGGTGAACTTCTGCTGACTCTTTTGCCACAACTTTCTCTCACTCTTTCCTCCTGCATCTAGCAGTTCACCTGCAACAGACCGGCATCCCATCTAGGTGGGGAACCTATACGCCAATGGAACCAGGAAACCCTTATGAGCCAGGCATGGCTTGAGAGCGAACAAACGACAACAAAAAAATACATATATGAGAAATATATAATTTATTTCTCATCCCTGTTATTTGCCACGTTTCCCCCACCCCCACCCCACCTACAAAATATAATTGGAGCTAAGTAGGGAACAGCTACATGGTCTTTTGGCCTACAAGAAACAGCAGCCAAATCACACTATTTTTTAAAAAAGAGGCAGACATGTTGATTATGATATGGCTTTATATACACTTTCTCTTAAAGAGACAATGACAGGATGGTCTGCTGACTTGGCACTGAACAACCCTCTCAGATCACGAGTCAGTGAGTAAAGCTATTCCCTCGCTTGATTTGCTAGAAATAGCAGTCAAAACATTTTAGAATCATATCCCACAGCTTTGGGGGAAGAAAAAGAGTAACATTGTATAATGTAGTTCTAGATGCAGTGTCAGAATAAAAGAAGGGATGGTCATGGCTGGAACACTTTTGATCAAAGGTCTGCTGGTTTAAGGCTGATCTAGTCTAAACAGCATCACAATACGTGTGTTGCTTATATCTATATAGGTAATAAATCATTACAGCTTATCTCCCGCCTTCCCTCTCCTTTCACACACTCCTACTTTATTTATCAGTTTATGCTATGTCTATGTTATCTCTTTATGTACACATTAAACATGACTTAGGTTTTTATAAAATAGAAAAATGAATATAATAGGTTATAGAGATTTTGTTTCTAACACACACACAAACACACAGACTTGATATCATAGAGTTAATGTTTGTGTGTTGCTATATGCTGTGAAGCAGTTGTATTTTAAATTAACCTCTTAACATAGACTGTTTTTTTTCAATGTCCATGCAAAAAATATATTTTCGTTATTCTTTACTTTGAATCTGTAGGCGTAGGAATGGCTGTGTGGTAAGTAGCTTGCTTACCAACCACATGGTTCCAGGTTCAGTCCCACTGCGTGGCACCTTGGGCAAGTGTCTTCTACTATAGCCTCGGGCCGACCAAAGCCTTGTGAGTGGATTTGGTAGACGGAAACTGAAAGAAGCCCGTTGTATATATGTATTTATATGTATGGGTGTGTATATGTTTGTGTGTCTTTGTTTGTCACCCCCAACATCGCTTGACAACCGATGCTGGTGTGTTTACGTCTCTGTAACTTAGCAGTTCGGCAAAAGAGACCGATAGAATAAGTAGTAGGCTTCCAAAGAATAAGTCCTGGGATTCGATTTGCTCGACTAAAGGTTTATTATGAAGTTATTGATAGAAATGATAATTGCTGATAGAAAACAGGAATAACATCATGAACGAAGTATTTCAGGTTAGAAACAAGTGACAAATACCTCAGAGTACAGTGAACATATGTTTTCGTTCAAATATATATATACTCGACATCTCTGAATGAAAATATACAGGACAATATGTTGAGAGGTTAAAAGGAAGTCTTTTTAAGGACAAGTAGTGACAGAGGCAAGTTCAAGTTAAGCTGAATCTGAAACTTGTGCAAAATTTTGCCAAGTCCTTATCTTCCCCAAACCAAGAAAAAAAAAAAAAATTAACTACATTATCTTTTGTGGCCATGCTGGGGCACCACCTTGAATTTTTAGTTGGATGAATGAATCGACCCCAGTGCTTCTTTTTAAAGCCTGGTACTTGTTCTATTGGTCTCTTTTGCTGAACTGCTAAGTGACAGGGATGCAAACACACCAACACTGGTTGTCAAGTGGTGTTAGTGGGACAAACACACACACATCTGTCTGTCCGTCTCTCTTTCTCAATCATGCGTGCGTTGTTGCCAGTGCTGCCTCACTGGTTCCCTGTGCTGGTGGGACGTAAAAAGCACCATCTGAACGTGGCTTTTTACGTCCCCTAGAAACACATAGTCCCTCCTTATAGTCACACAGCAATACTGAATCCCCCATTGTAGTCACATAGTAACACAATAGCTTCAATTACTATTATGCAATGACATGACTCTTAACCCTGAGTGACACTCAGCTCCCTGAGAGAATACTGTTAGTCCAACTCAGCTTCTTTCTTGTCTATTAACACAAGGGAAAAAACTAATTGCACTTAACGCTAAGATGAAAAACCTGATGTAAAACTTTTTTATTTTATTTATGCACCCTTTTAAAGCCTAGCCAGGCTCATGGGCCCGGTTTCCATGGCGTATGTGTTGTCCCCCCTAGCTGGACGGGACGCCAGTCCATTGGAGTGTTACTCAAGAAACAGGAAGAAAGAGTGAAAGAAAGTTGGGGCGAAAGAGTACAACAGGGGTCGCCACCTTACCCCTGCCGGAGCCTCATGGAGCTTTTAGGTGTTTTTGCTCAATAAACACACACAACGCCTGGTCTGGGAATCGAAACTGCGATCCTCTGACTGCGAGTCCGCTGCCATAACCACTGGGCTATTGCGCCTCCACGATATAAAACTTAAAGAACCTTATTTTGTTTCTCCTTTTGAAATGCTTTTAATTCAGAGAAAATAACCCCATCATTATCTTCTATCTTCAGCTTACAAGACTGTCACTGGTGTAAATGGACCCCTTGTCATATTGGATGATGTCAAGGTAAGTACTTTTGAAAAATACTTTGATTGGTATATCCTTTCCTTTAAAAAACAAACCAACAACAAAAAAAACATTTGTCCTGAGGGAAGGATAGTGCTTGTGGCTTTCAAAGGTCTTTTGACCCTGGCAAAGTTTAGAATTTGGTACCTACGTTCGAGTAGTACGGAGTGCGTTCTGTGATAAGTTATTTTTAGATGACCACAACCAACTATTTATTTAAGTAAAGACATTGAGTAAAAGACGTAGTTAATGTTAGAGAGAAGTCATCTTATGTCGGAAGAGTGGGAGAGATGACTGAGAGAAAAGTGATTGATAGAGTGCCTGGAAAATTGTAAGTTTAAGTGCCTGAAATATAGATTGAAGGGAGGGATGTTCTATAAAAATATAGATTGAAGGGAGGGATGTTCTATAAAAATCCTGTAGTGTTTGCTGCAGGATTTAAAGAGTGAAACATGATGTGGATGATGAGAATAGAAATGAGATGCAATTAGTAAGTTGTGAAGAGCCTGGAATGTTGTGGTAGGATGGAGTAGAGGATGCTAGAAGTCACACAGATGGGGTTGAAGCAGATGAAACAGTTTTATCTAGTGAAGCAGTTAAGAGTGTAGATTTAGTTTGTTCTGATATCGCTCCTTGTGAAATATTCTTCTCACTGTCTGTGCAGTGTAAGATCTAAATGGTCAAGCTGGACTTTAAATGAAGCATTGACATATATATATGCTTCTTTTATTGACCCTGAAAGGGTGAAAGGCAATGTCACCCTCAGCAGCATTTGAACTCAGAATGCTAAGCATTTTGCCCCGTCTGCTAACAATTCTGCCAGCTCACCAACTTATGGATAAAATATCAAATACTACTTCTTACTTTCTTGTTTCCAATATCCACTTTCTTTCTCTCTCTCCCTCCCACCACTGCTCACCAAATATTTTAAATTTTTTTCTAGTTTCCAAAATTTGCAGAAATTGTCCGTTTGACTTTAGCCGATGGCAGCACAAGAAGTGGTCAAGTGCTTGAAGTCAGTGGTTCCAAAGCTGTTGTCCAGGTGAGTAAAAGTTCTTTCTCTCTTCCAATATATTACAGTGATACAATGGAACAGAGGATATGAGTGACCAAGTTGTATATGTACAACAAAAGACTTTGATACTATTACAGAATAAAACGAGATTGCAACAGTATCTATATAGTTGCTGTTTAGCTGGAAGTCACTTTATGATCAAGGATATTCCATTTCTGATCATTCTATCATATTAATATTTCTAGAATGACATTATCTAATGTGTTCTTCCAGTTTTTAAGATAGTAAGGTTTGTTTCGACAAAGATTTGGCTGCTATTTCTAGGTAGTCAAATGACAGCCATAAAGGCTTCCTTTTTTTAGCTTTACAATATGTGTGCCAAATAATTATCATGAATCCACTGCAAAGCAGTTGTTTAAATTTCATTATTTGATCTCAGATCAAATCCCTTGCCAAACAACAGATATGATTTGGTTTGATCTGTAATATACATCATTCAAGCAAAATTCATTAATATGTTTATATTTTCTTTGAACGGTAACAACAGGTATTTGAAGGAACATCAGGAATTGATGCTAAACACACAACCTGTGAGTTTACTGGCGACATTCTTAGGATGCCTGTTTCCGAAGACATGTTAGGTGAGTGAAGGTTCTTCTTGATAAAATAATATAAACTGCATGCTGATATCAAATACCTTGTGGTATTTGATTTCATGCTCTTTTACATTTGAAGTTTAAACCCTGCTTAAGTTAACTTTACCCTTCAGCCTTTCCAATCCAAGCATTGAATTTCCTACATTCATCATCTTACTCGTGTGTGGATTTCACAGATAAATTATGTAAATTTTTAGATCTATCCAACCCATATTTTCATAACAGCCCAAAGGTAATAAAATCCAGTTTCACTGATATTAAGAATTCTATTTATTATTGTTTCAGTGTTTAAAACTCTTTGGTAATATCAGTTCAGCATTATGTTAACAGACATGTTGACATAAATGTAAACATGTGTAGTCTTTGTCAGTGGTTCTCAAACAGGGTCCATATGGCCCTTATTTGGTGGTGGTGGGGTATATAAGATTTTGTAGTCAAAATAAATGCACAATAAATTGCTTATACTTCAACAATACATGAAATATTTTAACAATTTTTCAAAATACAATTCGTAATAATATCTGTTTATAAAAAATATAATCAGTTTTTAACCCGGCTGAAACTGGTTTTGGCTCTGTAGTAGAGATGTAGTAGAATGTCTTGTTTTCATAAGTTCTGAATTAAAATCTTCCACCAAACCTTAGTCACAATTTATGTTCCTAACACTAGCTGAATGATAACTAAGTTATAATTCTTTGTTATATTTAAAATTAATTGAAAGAAACACAGAGCATCTCAAAATAAATATGGTAATGAAAGGGTTAACCATTAAATTGCAATGAGGATCCACACCTGAATAAAATGGGAATCAAAGGGGTCCTTAGGCAAAAAATGGTTGAGACTGGTCTTTGTTAACATTAAATGAAACTTAATAAAATCTTGATCATTCCTTCATCTCTGTTACAGGTCGTGTTTTTAATGGTTCTGGCAAGCCAATTGACAAAGGTCCTGGGGTCCTTGCTGAGGATTTCTTGGATATTCAGGGTATGCAGTGCTTTTACAAATTTTATATTATGTTGTTATGTGTTTTTTTATTGAGCCAAATGTATTTATACAAACGGGTCTGTTAACCTGTCTGGATGTTTTGAACACGCAATCAGTAGTTTGTTCAAAATGTCTTGTGAGATTTGTTCTGGCTGGCTGCTTTGTGAGTTCAAATTCTGGCAAGGTCAACCTAACCTTCCCTCCACTCGGGGTCAGTAAAATAAAATAACAATTTCAAGGAGGTGGATTGGAATTGTTGGAGCTAAACAATGTCTGGTGTGGTTATATATATATATATATATATATATATATATATATATAT
>NC_068994.1:5765351-5772360 GCF_001194135.2 Octopus bimaculoides | reverse complement strand
TTTGGTAGATGGAAACTGAAAGAATTGAAGCGTACAGTATTATATATCCATTACACCTGGTCTTACTAATCAGTTTTGCACTGGATGTTAGATATAATACCCCAATTGTATAAACCCTGTGCTCATCAGAGCTGTCAGTGATGGAAGAAAATATGGTGGCTACTCTCTGTTATTGGGTTGTGGTTGCTGTGAAAAAGACGAAACGTTTTGGGCGAGATCTTCAGTTTGCATATAACTTCCTTCTTTTCTTGCTCCCACCGGTCTCGGAGAAGTTGAAAAAGTAAAGGATCATGTGTGCTATCGTATCCTCTTTAACTAAGTTAGGTGGGGGGAAAATTTACAGAATAACCAAGAATTTAGAGGAATCTAGTGAAATAATGGCATTCCAGTAATGACCACCCCATATTTCTAGGGGTTAATATAGAGCTGCAATATGTAATTTGTACTTCCTTTTTATAAGACTGTTGGGTGTGATTGAAGGAAGTTTAGCAGTTATTTCTAGCATAAATGTAGAGACCCCCTCATTAGCTTATTGTTGTTTCAGTCATCATTGGGAATGAAGTTGGATTTTTTTTTCTTTTTCTGTGCAGTTAATTGTTATATTTTCTCTCTCTTTTACCTAATAAGGTCAACCAATTAACCCTTGGTCTCGTATTTACCCTGAGGAAATGATACAGACAGGTATTTCAGCCATTGACACAATGAATTCAATTGCCCGTGGGCAGAAGATTCCCATCTTTTCAGCTGCTGGTCTACCACATAATGAGGTATTGATGTTTTATTTTAGATTTTGTGTGTGTGCTTACTGCTTTTTTTTCAATTATTTTACTGTCATTGTTTCCATCATTGGACTGTGGCCATACTGGGATACCACTTTCAAGTGTTTCATTTAATTATTTATATCAACCTCAGTACTCATTTCCTCAAACAGCTTAACTTAAGATTTACCTACCTTATGTGATGCAACTACCATTACACTGGGATACACAGACAGTTGGGCTTCAGCACAGTTTCTATTTACTAAATTTCATTCACATGGTATTGTTTAATATAAGGCTATAGTAGAGGATGCTCTGGAATAAAATTTGAGTTTGGAAGTTGATTTTGGGTTCTGTTTAGTCAACACAGGCTACTGTAAAATAAACAGCTAATACAGGTTGACTGGGGAATTCTTAACCACTTTTGCAGACATTCAGTGTCAAACAGAATTAAATCTCTCAAAGTCCCACCTTGCTCAAAATAGCAGCCAGATCTCTCTCAAATGACATCTTGCTGCCTTAGAAAGAAAAGAGGATACAGTAAATAATGCCGTTCTGATATACAAATGAACAGGTTTGGTCATGGTTAGAATGTCTTTGACTACAGGTCTGGCTGATCAAGGGTCACCTGGATCTAACCACAACACTGCTACTCTATCAATATGACTGTCTGTCAAGCTATTAAACCTTATAAAAAAAAACTCACAAGAAAAAAAAAAATATATAGATACAATAAAATGAACACCATTGATTACTGGTATCGACCTTGATTTTTATTCGAAATAATTCAAACCATTTGCTTTGTATTTCAGATTGCTGCTCAGATCTGTCGTCAAGGTGGTTTAGTGAAGCTACCTGGTAAAAGTATTATGGATGATCATGAAGACAACTTTGCCATTGTGTTCGCTGCTATGGGTGTAAGTGTTGCAGCTTAATTATCTGTGTGTTTTTAATTGCATTTACTGAATATTTACCTCACTACTCTATTCTAATGTATTAATTGAAGGTAATCGTTTCAACTTTACTTGGAGCATGAATGTAATTGTGTGGCCTTTGTTCATATGAGGTGTTGCTAAATCTTCTGAAATCTCATTCTCCTCTCCAGGTCAACATGGAAACTGCTCGATTCTTTAAACAGGACTTTGAAGAAAATGGTTCCATGGAAAATGTGTGTCTTTTCTTAAATTTGGCCAACGACCCCACGTAAGTACTATTCTGTCATGTGATATATATTATTTTAGAGGGAAAATCAAAATCAAGACAGAATAATTTAATTAGGGTAAATGGGTTTTGTGAGTGGGTGTATACAGGAAAGAGAGAGAGAGAGAGGAATAAAAATAAGAATAAAAGTAAAGGTAATGATAAAGATATCATAAATGGGTTTTGTGAGAGAGAGAGAAGAGAAAGGAAATTTATGATCAGTGTATGCACAAATCTTGTATAAAATCTTTTTTGTGACAAAAGTATGTATATATATATACTGACTATATAGATTGTACTAGATATTAAGTATGTGTACACTGAAAGTATGATAAATAAATAAATCAATTACTATATTATTTTAAACAACCAGCCTTTTGTGTGCACATAAATTTGTTTTGTGTTCTGGTTGTAAAATTGTGTGTGTATGTGTGTGCTGCACACACATACAGAGAACACTGGTGATGGCGTCTTGTATGTCTCTTTGTTAGTATGGTTGTAGTACCTGAATGTTTTTTGTGAGCCTTGAGTTGTGAATGTCACACTATCTTACGATGGATGTGCCATACACGGCATGGGAACAGATGGCTCTTACTGCTTCCTCTTCTCTTATCTGTACATCTTTCTGTATTGTTTGGCAGCATTGAACGTATCATCACGCCAAGGATTGCATTGACCACAGCTGAGTATCTGGCCTACCAATGTGACAAACACGTTCTGGTCATCCTCACCGACATGACATCATACGCTGAAGCCCTTCGAGAGGTGAGTTCTTTCAGGGAGTCAGATCCACACATTGAAAGTAGTGGTGGGTGTTTTTGCTTAGAGCTTAAGTCATTCTTGATGGAGCAGACGTATGAGAAAAGGTATTCCAACCATGACAGTCCCACCTTTCTGAAGAATAGTGCATCTTAAACTATATTAGCTAATGCCTCTTTCCTTTTTTAAGATGATAGGATGTGATTTGAGGGGTACTTGGCTACTGTTTCTAGTAAAGTTGTATGTCCACATAGAGGGTATGTTGTTTAACTCAAATTGGCTCTGATTAAGTAGAAATAAGGTGACAGGCATTCCAATTATGACAATCCCATCTTATTTTCCATTATAGTACATCTGAAACCACATTAGCTGACGTTTCCTTTTCTTTTTTTGAAGCTGTAGGATGTAATTTCAGGGAGATTAGCTGATATTTATGGTGAGGGGAGAGTGTGGGCCCACTGCTTCTCTGAGGAAAAAGAAACAAAAGGTTAACAAAATATAAAACCTTCATAAAAACTGATTTTCTTTCATCAAAGCCTGTCCTGATCAAAAACGAAATCAGCCTCCAGTTCCCATCATGTTTTTTTCAATATACATCCTTTGTACCGATGCTATCCACATTGTTAATCTGAAGCAGGGTCTCTTGGCAACTGCTTACATATTTTGATCAATGTTTAAGACACTGAGGTCCTGCACCTGAATATTATCAGAAATATATTTGGACAGATGCTTTCAAACATACTCTCTTTTCTTCTCTCAACACACTTTTCAAGTGTGTACATTATTCTGCCATTGCAATATTTTTCTCCTACATATTTTTTTTAATCACATCTTACAAGAGAAAAAGATCAGGGTTACGGGGAGCAAAAGTGGTGAGGTCTGATCTTAAAATGCTGGGCCTCACTAAGATGAAGGACCACAACAACTGGAGAGATGCTGTTATAACAGACTTGTCTAATCTATGGGAAAGTGGACATAAAAATAGCACATACACACTTTTATTCTTTCTACCAGTTTTATACACATATTCCCCCTCCTCTCATATTGTACTGCTCTCTCTTTGCCTTGACATCCTGTGGTTCTTCCCTGTCTCCACTCATATAAGACATCCTTCTTGTTCTCCTCATCCTGTCCATCAACCCAACTCAACTTCCACTCCATCTCTCCCCTCATCCTCACCAATGTGGCTGACAATACCATTCTGTTGTATTTCAGGTTTCCGCTGCCAGAGAAGAAGTGCCTGGACGACGTGGTTTCCCTGGTTACATGTACACTGATCTGGCTACCATCTACGAGAGGGCTGGTCGAGTTGAGGGTCGCAATGGCTCCATCACACAAATTCCTATTCTTACTATGCCTAATGACGGTAGGTTGAACTGCTGGGCAGGGACAGACAACTCTTTGGCTCTATATATTTTCAGTGTTATTAATAGTAACCTGGTGCTGTGTGATTTTTTAAATTTTTTTATATGACAACTGAGATCATGTGTTGAAGCAAAAACAACTGCTGCGTGGACGGTGTTTATAAGCCATTTAAAAACGCACAAAAACCGTTAGATACACTCCAACATTTAAATTTAATTTGTGTCAAAATATTTTTGTTGCGACCTGTTCACTGACAAAATTCTGTGCAGCACAGAATTTTGTCAGTGAACAGGTCACGGTTTTAAAGCGCCAAAAATATTTTGACAAATTAAATTTAAATGTTGAAGTGTATTTAACGGTTTTTGTGTGTTTTTAAATGGCTTATAATCACCTTCCACACTGCAATTGTATATATATATATATAGACGAATCAGTAACAAGAGGAATTCAAATACAACAAAAGTCTAAGGGACGTTTATAGTGAATATTATTAATTTGACCCTCAAAGTAAAAAGTTATGAAGTGAAAGTTAAGAGTAAAAGTATGATGCATCAGACATAAAGTTTGGAGGAGAAAAAAGAGATAGGAAAAGGGAGCCAGTAAAAAAAAAAAAAAAGAAACTATTTATGTAAATAAGCATATTTTACTTTTCAGATATCACACATCCCATTCCTGATTTAACTGGGTACATCACAGAGGGACAGATTTATGTTGACCGTCAGTTACACAACAGACAGGTAAGTAATCCAACAACAGTTGTTGGGAAATGTTTCATATGTTAACCATTTTGTAATGAAACACTTTGTTTTGGACCTTCAAAAGTAGATGTTTCTTGTTTGTTTAACTTTTGGTATGAACACAAAATGTCTCACAAGTCTATTTTATTGAAACCAGAAGGATGAAGAATAATGATAACTTAAGATGTATAAATAAATGGACCATGGTCGGAACTTTTCTGACCAACAGTGTTGTTTGATCAACACAACGCTCAGGTTCATTGAGTTAATGTGTAAGTGGCTGAGTATCCCACTGACACATGTACCCTTGATGAAATTTCCAGGCGGAATCAGTGTGAAACATCAAGTGACAAAGCTGGACCTTTAGACCTTTAAATTCCAGCTATCATCCACCTGAAGTGGTTCCATATAATTTTGTCCTACCCAGTTTCACTTACAAAGTATGGGTCAATTTGAGGCTAAAGAAAATCTCATTTTCCCAAGATCCCATACTGTGAAACCAAAACCAGGACCCTATGATTGCAAAATGAACTTCTTTCAGCCATACAATTTGTTAGGACACTCTTCTTGATCCCTCTTAAACTAACGAAGCACCATTTCTTAATTTAAAAACTGGTGCTTCTTTAGTATATTATGACTCAGGTGAGTGTCCACGACAGACTCTATTTGCCATTTTTGTCCATGTTTTCAAATTTCTATACTTTTTCTCTCTTTCTCTGTCATTTCATAGATCTACCCTCCAATCAATGTGCTTCCATCACTGTCTCGTCTTATGAAATCAGCCATTGGTGAAGGAATGACACGTGAGGACCATGCTGATGTTTCCAATCAGTTGGTGAGTGTTGCCCTATAACAGGATGTGTTTGTCTGTGTGTCTTATCCCTAATCAAACTGCTTTATGATCAAAGATATTTTAGCTACGACCTTTCTATTTTGTTTTTGTTTTTTTTTTAAGACAATATATCTAGCAAGTGCCCTTTAAGATGGTTGTGGGATGTGATTTGAAGGAAATTTTGCTGTTATTTTAACAAGTCTAGGCTCCTTCAATGTGTCTGTGCACAAATGTCATATATCTGTCAATAATATAGCCACTACCATGTCTGGTCACCTACAATATATACATATTTATTTATACACACACACATATACAGATTTTTAAATAACAATTATATATGCAAGCATATACACACCTGTTGATTGCTATTTTCTCCTTGCTTTGTCCAACACTTTCATCTACCAAGTTTCCTTCCTTTAACCTATCCCATTCCTTAATTTCATTAAACACGGCAATTTGTCTGCCTCCTCTTTCAATCCTCACAGCACCATACCATCCATTGAGAAACACAGCCTCTCCATTCATATTTCAATGTTGTTTTGTATCTCCTTGTAGTTTACAGTGCCAGTTGGCCTCTATATTACTCTATTACACTGATCCATTCTCTATTTGTAGTACGCCTGCTATGCCATCGGTAAAGATGTGCAAGCTATGAAAGCTGTTGTTGGTGAAGAAGCTCTGACATCTGAGGACTTGCTCTACCTGGAGTTCCTCACCAAGTTCGAGAAGAATTTCATCTCTCAGGGTAAGTCACTGGATATAGTTATTCTGTACTTAAATCATTTGTTATAACACCATTACGTTTACTCTTGTAACGTCCTACAATCACCACCACCAGCACCGCCATCTGCTACTATTAACTTGTGGCATTACTATTGATAAAATATGTCCAGTCTACAGTGTAAGACCTACAAAGTTGGTTGGTTTGTTCTGTTGCTGTGTATGTAAGACGACACAGACATCCTATGTCAACATGGGAGGAAAACAATGAATGTAAATGATATTTTTTTTATTAATTGTGGGTTTGTGTGTGTGTGTGTGTGTGTGTATAATATGTAGTATGTGGCCTGTTTTGAATGTCCATAATCCACCATAACTAATGCTTAAGGGTTCCTTTCCTCATTGCAGGTCACTATGAAAACCGATCCATATTCGAATCGTTGGACATTGGCTGGCAGCTGTTGCGAATCTTCCCGAAGGAGATGTTGAAGAGAATCCCCGCAGCCACCCAGGCCAAATACTATCCTCGGGACGGCGGTCAGTCGACCACTTCCACTCAACTGTAAAGGGCTTGCTGCAACTGCACCACGAATCTCCTGGTTCTTGCACAAAACATTCCAACTCCCCCCCCCCCC
>NC_068994.1:5764426-5765338 GCF_001194135.2 Octopus bimaculoides | reverse complement strand
ACATACACATGAAAGCTGTTTGGCGAGCTCCATGAGTGGTGTGGCATTTCATCCACTGTCGTTTTCTACATCACTGTCATTATATATATATATATATATATATAATGTACACATACATACCTTGTAGGATTAATTGCTCATACATGTATACAGATACACATACATATATAAACAGAAAACTCAATAAAATCTGTGGGTACCCCCTCCTTATGAACAGGACCAAAGCATAACATCCACTGCTGTATGATATTGGGAGGATGAAGAGGTGTTGATTGTGGGTTTCAATGCTCTATCTCTTCATTGTTGTTATAATTATTGTTATATTAGCAGTTGTTGTTCAAATTCTTGTTAGTCTTGCAGAAAATTAGCTTTAGCAGTGGATCCTCTCTTCAGATGCACTAAAATTCTCTCTCACTTTCTTTCTTTTTTTTCTCTCTCTCTCTCTCTCTCACACACACACTATATGTACACTCACTATAAATTTACACACACCAATGTAGACAGATTATTCTCTGCTTCAGCCCACCATTGGCTGAAATCAATAGGTTTATCTTTGGCATCTCTTTCCTGTGGTAGACACTAACATTTTTTGATGATGTTCATTGATACACAGAAAACCTCCTTTGTATTGCTGACACAAACACGTATATATATATATAAATATATATATATATATACACACACACACACATACATATTCTCTAGTTATTAAGCACACTGGATGCATGTGGAAAACAGAAGGGCAAAAACTGATACAAAAAGAAAAAATTACAACTTTAGAAACCACTACTATTGCTGTTGACAAAAATAATTACATTAAAAATACAAGAGTGATTTCAAACAATAATAATTTCTTATCTGTTCTAAATTTCAATAAATTTTGAAAATATATAAAAAAGAAAAAAGAAACCC
>NC_068994.1:5755763-5764391 GCF_001194135.2 Octopus bimaculoides | reverse complement strand
TTCCCTTTGAAAAAAAATTTGGTTTATAGACAATCTCAGTAATAATACAATAATCCTGTTACTGTTTCAATGTTTATTATTGTCCAAAGAATTTGAAGAAGAAAACTTGGTCTTTGATTTTAATGAATGTGGTGGCAGTGATTGTTTTAGAAGTGTTCTGAAAGCTGTCATGATTTTCATCCCCTTAAAATATACAAAAATTTTTTTTTTCCTTGGTAGGGATGGCTATTATATATTTATTTTTTTTTTTTCTAAACCTTTCCTAAAAGCCTGTTGGACATAATTGTGTGATAGAAATATTTCCTTTTTTTTTTTTTTCTTCTGTTGGAAAGAAATAAAAAACTTGTACTGTTAATTCTAGCAATGTGCATTCTCTTGTTACTGATGTCACTGATGATGATGCTGGACTTTTAGAAAATGTCTTTTCTTCTTTACTAAACTGTTTGTAAAAGAAAAATCTCTTTTTGATCATAAGCCTGCTCTGTTGGGTCAGTCCAGATTCAGCAGGTCTATAATCAAGTCTTCCAGTCATGACCACCACGTTTATTTTTCAGAGATAGGGTAGCTTGGACTACATATTGCATCCTTCTTTTCAGATAGCAGAATGTTATCGGAGAGATACTTGGGTGCTATTTTTAGCTCCAGATCAGGCAATAATACTGACAAAAAACCAGCACCTTATCCACTGGAGGTGACTCAAAACTCACCGGAGCCGGAGCCAGAGCCTAAATACACATAAGTATTACAAGATCCTTTGATTTGTACAGACTCCATTTATTAGTCAAACTGTGTTTTATGTTCCTTGTTTAGAAAATCACATAAAGGACAAATATATTTAGACTTTCAACCGAAGACTTGTGGACTAAATTAACACTCAGAACCTCTCCTGTTCTATTAACAGGATAATGGACCATATTCCTAACTAAATACACTGTCCATGCATTTTAATTAACTTTGAAAATAATTTAGTAAAACTATCTCATAATTGAGCCAGGTTTTAATTTAGATGTGAACACTTCAAAACGGTTTTGTATCCTAGAACTTGGAGTGGCCAGAGATGGATTGATATTTGTTTCTACTCCAGACATAAGGCCCCAAATTTTTGAAGACGGGGCTAGTCGATTAGATCAACCTCAGTATGCAACTGGTACTTAATTTATCAATCCCGAAAGGATGAAAGGCAAAGTCGACCTCAGCGGAATTTGAACTCAGAATGTAAAGACGGATGAAATGTCGCTAATGATTCTGCCTGGCGTGCTAACGATTCTGCCAGCTTGGGCCTTTGGTTTAATAGTGACAAAATTATTTTATTAAATTCATTATTTTCAAAATTAATTGAAATGAATGAGATGTGCTTCAGTGGAAATATGATCCAAGTACTTATTGTTTAGAAACAGTATGATCGTAAGCAAAGGCTGGCTGCAAGGATTGAGCATGTAGCACAACTTGTGCTACAAACCTGTGGCAGAAAAGCTGACACTTTATCTACCAGTTCAACCTAGATCCATGCTTAGTATCTTAGAAATGTCATCCTAATATTCACCACACGTTGCTGACAGGAGTCTGTTCAGTTCAGTAGATTTGCTACACTGAGAAGGTTTAAGTTTTGCACCTGAGTGGGTCCTCAAATGAATTTTTAAGGTAGAACTTCGTGCAAATGCCTTGTCACACTGTTCGCATTGGTACAGCTTCTCACCTGTATGAGTGATCATATGTGACTTCAAATGACTGTTAGACCTAAAGCGATTACCACAAACATCACAAGGAAACTGTCTTTCATTATAATGCACTTTGAGGTGAAGCTGAAACTGTTCTGATGTAGTAAAACCTTTCCTACAGACTTTACAAGTGTTCTTTGTTTCTTTGCTGTGAACAATGTTGTGAGTCTTTAACTGTGAAGTTGTGATGAAATCTTTGCCACAGATATCACAATGAAATGGTTTCTCTCCAGTGTGGATCATTGAATGAACCTTCAAGTAAGATTTCCTAGTGTAGCCTTTCCCACATACCTTACACATGTAACATTTTTCTTTGTTGTGCGTCTGCATGTGAGCCTTTACCTGAGACAAAGCAGAGAAGCTTTCATTGCAAACTTCACAAGGATAAGGTTTCTCTCCAGCATGTGTTTCCAAGTGGGTTTTCAGTGAAGAATCAGAAGGGCAGCACAACTTACACACGGCACATCGAAGCTGCTTTCTGATAGCCTTAAGTTGTTTGTTCATAACCTCTTCCTCATGACTATCTTTCGTTTGATGCAATTTGGAGTGAATGACCAAGTCGGAAATTTGGTGAAAAACTTTGCCACATATTTTACAACGATGATGTTTTTCACCTGTATGAGAAAACATGTGCCTCCTTAGGTTTCTTTGCCTCAGGTAAGCCTTGCCACACACAGCACACACAAATGGCCTTTCATCAGTATGGCATCTACTATGAAAATTCAGAGCCTTTTTTGTATAGAAACCTTTATTGCACACCTCACACAGCCAAGATTTCACACCAGAATGTACCAACGTATGAACTTTTAGATTTGTGCCATGTGTAAAACTTTTGTCACACATACTACATTTGTAAGGTTTCTCACCTGTGTGAACTCGACTGTGAATCTTCACCCTATAATTAGTGCTAAATTTCTTTCCACAGATATCACAATTAAATGGTTTCTCACCTGTGTGAGTCCTGGTATGAACTTTCAACTCTTTTTTCAGCTTGAAACGTTTACCACATATAATGCAGAGAAACGGTTTCTCACCTGTATGAATACGCATGTGAAATTTAAGATCGGAATTTACAGAGAAACCTTTACCACAAGTTTCACATGTATAGGGTTTTTCTCCAGTGTGGTACCTTCTGTGGATGGTCAGTTCTGATTTTGTCTTGAAACTTTTCCCACAAATCTCACACTTGTGTGGCTTTTCTGCCATGTGTCTTTTGGTATGAACATTCAAAATAGAATTGGTCCGGAACCATTTATCACACAGCTTGCATTTATAGGGTTTCTCACCAGTGTGAATCCTCTCGTGGACCTTTAGCAGTGACATTTTCACAAAGCCTTTGTGGCAAGTAACGCAGACAAATTGCTGTTCAATGGAGTGACTTCTTAGGTGAAGGTTTAGCTCAGATTTTGTGACAAATGCCTTAACAGTACAGATGTTGCAACGGAAGGGCTTCTCTCCAGTATGTCTCTTCATGTGTAGCTTCAACGCTGTATTTGTCGAGAAAGCTTTACGACACTTCACACAACAATATGGTTTCTCACCAGTGTGGCTTCTGGTGTGTATTTTCAGGATGTAGTTAGAGTTGCAGCACCAACCACAGATTTCACAGCGATATGATTTTACTCCGGTGTGAGATGTCATGTGAATTTTCAGGCAGAAACTTCTTGCAAAACTTTTCCCACAAACTCTGCAGAAAAACTTCTTTAATACCAATGGGGCAGCTTTTAGTTGTTGATGCAATTTTTGAGGCATTTTGTCACACAATGTGAATTTTTATTCTTTCCTTTTCAAATTCCGAATCTGAGAAAAAAAAAAAAACATATATATATATATATATATACTCTTTTACTTGTTTCAGTCATTTGACTGTGGCCATGCTGGAGCACCGCCTTTAGTTGAGGAAATCGACCCCAGGACTTATTCTTATGTAAGCTTAGTACTTATTCTATCGGTCTCTTTTTGCCGAACTGCTAAGTTACAGGGCCGTAAACACACCAGCATCGGTTGTCAAGCGATGGTGGGGGACAAATACAGACAAACACACACACACATACATACATACATACATACATACATATATATATATATATATATATATATATATATATACATATATACTACGGGTTTCTTTCAGTTTCCGTCTACCAAATCCACTCACAAGGCTTTGGTCGGCCCGAGGCTATTGTAGAAGACACTTGCCCAAAGTGCCACGCAGTGGGACTGAACCCGGAACCATGTGGTTGGTAAGCAAGCTACTTACCACACAGCCACTCCTGCGCCTATATAAAATATATAAAATTAGTTAATGACTGTTAGAAGAATTAAAAAAAAACATTTTTGTTCTTTACTATCTAAGGCAGTGAATCTCAACCATTTCTTACCTGTGGATTCCTTTGATTCTGGTTTTGTTCTACTGGGCCCCCAATAGCCATTCAGTGTTTAAAATATCCTACAATATTTTTATAATCAAATAATATTTGGAATTGATTTAAGAAAACTGTTAAAATATTTTGCGTGCTGTAGAAGTATAACCAATTTATTGCACATGAATTTTAACAACAAAATCTTACATGGATCCCCCAAGGGCCATGTGGACCCTGGTTGGGAACCACTGGTCTAAGGCCAATTCCATTGCTTATCAGTTGATGTAACAAAAATGAGTCTCTTTGAGGTTTTTTTAACATAATTTTCTATGATGCTATAATGAGATGACTAATTCAATAATTATTTACAAGGGTGAGTGGTCTATTGTATTGATTGTTGTAGCCCTATAATTAATTGTATAGGTTACCATACAAAACTATAACATACGGCACTGTGTTACCATTAACTAATACGAGAGCTTCTGTATGGTACTATGCCATGCCAGAAATAGCCACTAAATTGCCCTCTAACCTCATCATACTATTTAAAAAAGGAGGGAGGCGTTAGAGAATATAGTCTTAGATATATCATGTACAAAAAGAAAAAAAAAATGGGTAGGTCATAACTGGAATGACCTTAGGTATATGTTTGTATTTATCAGGACTGACATAGCACTAAACAATACTTACCAAGCCATATGTAACTGACTATATCTTACTGAAAGGTGTTTAGGTTAAAAATGAAGGAAATGGGGGTGGGTAATTTAGAAATGTCGATTTTTGCCAATTTTTTTTTGCAGATTCATATTCCCCGTAGCCGAAAAGTGGGATTTGTGTCGAAAAAAAAAAAAAAAATTTTAAGGGTGTTTTTTTGGGGGGGACGGGCAGAAGTCTTGCCCAGACTTGTGCCCCCTGGTCATCTTTATCAGTTATTTACACCTTATTTCTAGCTTTGCCTTGGAGAAAATGATTATTTACTCAACTTATAAAACTATCTATTTGTATCTCTCACACACAATTTTCTATTTCTGACTGGTTGTCTAGCTATCATTTCTGACTGCTTTCTTCTTTCATTTAATAAAACAGTCTTGCAGCTAAAAGTACGCCTCGGAAAAGATATAAAATAAACAAGAACTGAGAGAAAACAAAAACAACTGAAACTAAAACGAAACTTTTCAATATTGTTAACAAATACGTTTTACGAAAGAAAGTTTTGACCCTAAGTTACGAAAGCATTAAAAAAGTTTAATTTACAAAACTTAAAACAAAAGTGAAACGTTTATCTTACCCGAATTGGTTGAAAATTAGCTTCTCTTGTTGAAAATATTCGTTTTAAAGAAAATATCGTAATTATTTTTTGTAAAATAATTACTAAAGCAGGACGTGGAAGAGACTCAAGAACAACTGAAATTCGCGCGAATTACTTGGGATCAAGGGAGATAACTCTCAATAACAATGAAAATTTCACTCTTAAAAAAGAAGTATAAATTGTAATGTAAACACATTGTATGCAATGGTCACGTGTAGTGCATCTCGTTGGAAAAGGGTAAAAAAAGAGACAATAAATTAAATTAATAAATACAGTATTGATAGCCAAAAATGCAAGGATGATACACAGGGCAAAATACCAGGAGAAAGAAGAAGACATTTTCTAACGTAAACACAAGGGTACAAATTTGGCAGAGGGTTTATTTGACCAAATAGGCCTCAATAATAAACTTGCAATTCCATTTATCAACATCGATGAAAATGAAAAGCAACGTCGACCTCAGCAGGATGTGAAGTCAGAACGTAAAGGGACATAAGCGACCACGGCAAATAGCTTTAGTCCAGCACTATTTCTGTTGTACTGCCCCAACTACTTACGTCTATCTATCTATCTATCTATCTATCTATCTATCTATCTATGTCTGTCTGTCTGTCTGTCTGTCTCTCTCTCTCTCTCTCTCTCCCTCTCTGTGGGCGTGGTTGTGTGATAAAGCAGCTTGCTTCTCAACCACATGGTTCTGGGTTCAGTTCCGCAGCCACTTGGGCAAGTATCGTCTGCTATAGACTAGGGCCGACCAAAGGCTTATGAGTGGATTTAATTAGCGAAAACCGAAAGAAGCCCGTCGTATGTACACATGTGTGTGTGTGTGTCTTTAGGCTTGTATTTGTTAACAACCGGTGTTGGTGGTTTACATCCCCGTAACTTAGCGGTTCGGTAAAGGAGACAGATAGAATTAGTATCAGACTTAAAAAAAAGTCCCGAGATCGAATTGTTCGACTAAAACCCCTCAAGGTGGTGCCCCAGCATGGCCGCAGTCAAATGACTGAAACAAGATCAAAGATAAAAGATGTGTGTGTGTGTGTGTGTGTGTTCCCGTATTCTTGTTTCAGTCGTCTGACTGCGGCCATGCTGGTGCACCACCTTCTTGTCGAAGAAATCGACCCCAGGACTTATTCTCTGGTACTTATTCTATCAGCCTCTTTTGTCGAACTGCTAAGTTGCAATATATATGTACACACACACACACACACACACACACACACACGCACACACACAAGTCTGATAAGTGTCAATGCACGAAACCCTCGGGGACACTGAACCACTTCATTACTTCTGCTCAATATTAATAAAAATATGCATATATATATATATGGTGGTTGTCTACGCCTTATGCAGTGTTTGACCACCTCCTGTACCTACACCTTAGTAGCATCATGGCATCTTATGTGGCTTTTTAAACCAGACAATGTTCTGAAAAGACACCCACATAGATTGCACCTCCGATTTGGACCACCATGGGCTGCAGATAAGATTTGAGGCTAGCGAAAGACAGGTATGGTCTGTCACAGACCGTGCACACAAAAAGGTCATTGTCATTCACCTTCTCGATCGTCACGTTCTTCCTTAAATATATTTTGAGCCTTACTTGCGTTATCCTGACCTCTTCAAGTGCTTTCACTCCACTCCACATACATACATACACACATACATATATATATACATACATACATACATACATACACACATACACACACACATACATACATACACACATACACACATACATACATAAATACACACATACATACATACACACATACATACATACACACATACATACATACATACACACATACATACATACATACATACATACATACATACACACATACATACATACATACACACATACACACATACATACTGAGTACCAACGCGGCACTCTCTTCACCCGTCACAACCTGATGCGTCACTGGGTCACGAAAGAAGGGATGGAAAATATGTTCATGTCTCTTCAAGACTATATAAGCACATAAAACAATGACAAAAAAGCACGGTACACATTAGCTACCGAACAATACTCACCCGTGAGTGACAGCTAGCAGCTTTTACTGTTCAGAAAAAACGATTTTAGGTATTTGCATAAGAAATTCTACCTTTGTCTTTTTGCAAATCACTTGAATACCATGTTATGTGTTTATCGGCACATAACATACATCTCGCACACTCAGGCGCTGTACGCTATCAAGTATCACAACAGATTTCTGAGAAAACAATGTCCGGGCAGTTAATGGAGTCGTCGCTACTTGAGCCCTTGACCCAGTTCAGTTACAATTGTCATTTGTTTTTCTCAATTATAGGCATTGTAACTTCTAATGTTTTGGTGACGGAGCTGGATTTTGCTCCCACATCAAATCTCTGTAAAAATTTTAAGTTTAAAATCTGGCGATAGACAAGAAACTCACATACATACATACATACACGCACACACACACACGCGCGTTATTCACACGCACACACGCACACGCGCGTTATTCACACGCACACACGCACACACACACGCACATAAACACACACACACAAACACTCATGCACTTACATATATACACAGGCACAAGACACAATTACCCTCAGACCGACATAAACACACTCAACACGCACACACACACACACACACACACACACACACACACTCACTCTCTCTCTCTCTCTCTCTCTCTCTCTCTAATTATTCTGGTCGTTAAAATAAAGTACCAGCGTAGTGAGGGCGATATATATCCTATATTGTTTTCTAAATATTTATAAAATCATAATAGAAGACATTATATAAAAATGGGGTACAACGAATAATACACATACACACACGTACATACACACGTCGCACACACATTATATAAAAAAAAACTAAGGCTTTCATGCACGCATAAACATACACACACATGGCACCGATATTCTTTTTAATTGAGGCCACTGAGCAACGAGAGCGCAATTAAGCAATCATGTTGCTAGAAATAGCAGCCAAATTATTTCAAATCACACCATGCCGTCTCAAAGCAGGAAGGACACGCTGAAAAATGTAGTCTTAAAAAGGAATAAAAGAAGGAGAAAAAATGTGAATGTCGAAGAAATTGTGAATGCTTCTGATCAAAGATCTGCTTAATAAGGACTAAACTGGGGCTAGGCGACGACGACGACAACAACAAGGACAAGAGCAGTAGCAACAGTAACAACAACGAAACAAGCAGACGGCGGTGAAAGGATTGGTGAACCCCCCCCC
>NC_068994.1:5753791-5755702 GCF_001194135.2 Octopus bimaculoides | reverse complement strand
CCAACCACTTTTGAGCTGAGATGTCCACGTTTAAACGACACCATTCTTTGAACTATTGTAGGATTAAAACTGGGGATACACGTTGGAACGCCTTCTGCAAGTCAATAAAGTAGTCAAACGGGCATCACTATACCTCAACTCCGAACAGTGAACTTTATACCTCAAAGGTAAATAACGACTACGGTTATGGGGTCCGCTCGACAGTCTTGACTTCGGCCGACCGTCGGATGTGGTCGGCATTCGTGAGGAACGTGCTGATCTCGTTGGTCGGATCCAGCTCAACCCCGAGTGAATATCGCCGCAAATACAACAGCTAATATTGTGAGGGAGGAAATTCTAATTAAAATCACACCCCAAATTCCCTGGTTTATTACATTAAATATTTTAATACTTTAATTTACAATGATGAAATAGCCTCGAATATAATTTGGTAGAAAACCAGAGAATTTAAAAAATTTCCTTTCCGTTATTGGCTCAAGACCTGAAATTTGGAGGCAAAGGTCCGGTCGATTACATCGACCCTGGTGGGCAAACGGTATTTATTTCATCGACCCTGAAAGAATGAAGGACAAAGTCAACCCTGGCGGCATTTAAATTCAGAAATTAAATACCGAAAGAAATGCTGTTTAGCATTTTATTTTGTTCAACATGCTAACAATTCTGTCAGCTCACCATCTTAGAAAATTAGGGAATTTCATGAAGGAAAATTACATCTGAAAACGTCTTCTTCGCTCACTTGATATATTTATTCATCGTCTGTGTTACTGTCATTCGTCTTTAACGGACGTTCAAAACAGTTTCGAGGCCAGCGTTCGTCGGCCTCGTCAAGCAAACGCTGGTCGTTTCTCGTTTCTTCTTATTTTCGTGTTTGGCTATGGAGTGTGTGGTATCTTGCTGTTGAGAGTCCCAACTACACCATAAAAACACATGTAAGTAGTGTGTGTACGTGTGTGTGTGTGTGTTCTTGTTTGCGCACTTATCGAACCTGGTCAAGTTTGCTTTTAATCCGACCTGCTTCGCCATTGTAGCAACATGCGAATAAGTTCAGGATCAAAGCAAGCCTTGATTAAAGTATCGAACTTTCTTTAATAATATGCATTTTTGTATCATCATCATCATCGTCGTCATCATCATCATCATGTTTTCAAGAGTTTTACGTTGCACTATCAGAGGCATTTAGATATTCCTAAGATGTTTGAAGCTTTATTATTAGAACCGTGGCGAGGTGACAAAATCGTTAGTGCATCGGATAAAATGCTTAGCGACATTTCGTCCGTCTTTACGTTCTGAGTTCAAATTCCACCGAAGTCGACTTTGCCTTTCATCCTTCCATCTGATGAAATAAGTACCAGTCAAGCACTGGGGTCGATATAATCAACTTGTCCCTTCTCCCAGTATTCTAGGGTTTGTGCTCATCGTAGAAAAGGTAATTAGAACCGTGGCAAGCTGGCCGAATCGTTAGCGCATCGGACGAAATGTTAGGCGCTATTACTTCCGGTTCCTCACTTTCAGATTTCAAATCCTACCGAAGTCACTTTTGACTTCCTTCCATTCAGGGTCGACAAAGGAAGTACTCAGGTAGGTGATATCGACAAAATCCCTCCCGTTAATACTGGTGACCTTATGCTTAAATTAGAAACCACCATCAAAACTGTGGGTGCAATCTTGGAATAAAGGTCCCATGGAGAAAGAAAAAGTCACGAAAGTATGGCTTATAGCCAACTCTCTATACATACATACATACATACATATAAATATATATATATAATGTATATATATATATATGTATATATATGTCTGTGTATATATATATATATATATATATATATATATATATATATATATTACTATCCAAGATACACTGGTTTAATATATTGTATTTTGAAGGGATATTTCTTCAATGAATATATT
>NC_068994.1:5740168-5753304 GCF_001194135.2 Octopus bimaculoides | reverse complement strand
GGAGGGGGAGGGAGGGAGAGAAAGATATGTATATATATAGAGAAGGGAGAGTGATAGAGAAAGAGAGAGAGAGAGAGAGAATAAGAGAGAGAACGAGAGTGAGAGATAGAGAGAGAAAGAGAGAAAGAAAGAGAGAGGGAGATAGTTCTAGCAATGCTTCTTTTCAGAGTATAGAGTCGAACTCGAACTTACCACCAGAATGTTTGAGCAAATTTTTTTTCCAAATCATCAAATAATTTTAAAAGTAAAATCATCATCATCATCATCATCATCAACAACAACAACAACAAAGATAACATCAAAATAACAAAAGAAACAAGCAAACAAATGACCCCCCACCTCCCCAACAAACAAACCAATTAAGCTGCAATAAAATTACGATTAAATTCTTGGCTATCACTGATCTCTGTTTCATTATCTTTCAGTCTCGAACATGGCTCGGACAACACACGTAATACCGTGGGCTCTACAAGCTTTTATCGTCCTGTGTTTATTGGTGGAGAACCAGCAAGCGGCAAAGATTCTGTTTGTACCATCACTAGAGTATAGTCACTGTAAGTATATGAATGCATTAGGCCAAGAGCTAGTGCAACGTGGACACGAAGTTACCATGTACATGTGCCAGGAGATAAACTTTCGAGATTGCCCAGGACCGCACTTCGATGTTATCAACTTCAGCTGGCCTACTTATGAAAAGAGTTTAGATTTCAAGAAGAAAATTGGTAACGATATCTTTCATGGCGAGTGGAATGTGTTATCCGAGGAAGCGACAGAAGTTAAAGACCTGATGTGTGAGATGATACAACAGGATGATGTTGCTTTGCAACGCCTGCATTACAAAAACTTCGATTTAGCAGTCATTGATAGCCTTTTCTCCACTCAATGTTTCTACTTAATACCATATAATCTGTCGATTCCTTTCATTTCCGTTTCAAGTGAATTACATGAGTTAGAGACTGGATCCATGATAGCACCGAGATTCAATCCAAATGTCTATACCTCCTTTAATACTGAAATGCATTTTAGGAAACGGCTGTTAAACACTGTACGGTACGTTGCTCAGCATATGGGAGATATATTTTCTGTTCCTATAGAAAATTTCAAATTAGCTCCAACTCTCACAGAATCAGATGTCGAAGATCTTTACTGGAAGTCGGAATTATTCCTTGATAACGCTGATATCATTTTTAATTATCCTAAACCATTTTTGCCACATTTTCGACAAGTCGGGGGTTTAACAACTCGGCCTGGAAAGCCTTTGTCGAAATCACTGCAACACTTTTTTGACGGCGCTACGCATGGCGTTATCATTATGTCATTTGGAAATGCTTTCGAGAACATAACGGACAGAATCTCAGCTCTCCTACTGTCTTCTTTACAAAGCCTACCACAACGCATCCTTGTAAAAACAAACACAAACAAAGTAGATGGCAATGTGAAAATGATGACATGGTTCTCACTGAACGATGTCTGCGCACACCCGAAAACAAAACTGCTAATATCACACTGTAACAGTAACGACTACTTTGAAAGCCTTTATCATGGGGTTCCACTTATTTGCCTTCCTATCGTCGGCGACCAGTTTCAAATTGCTTCGAGAATTGAATATTACAAGATGGGATTAAAATTGAACATTTGGAAGCAGAAGCACAATACTTTGTATATTGCTGCCCTAAATGTTACCACGAAGCCCATCTACCGGAAGAATGCACAAAAATACTCGGAGATTTTCCGCAGCCGCCGCTTGAATCCAAGGCAAGTTGCCGCTGACGGTGTGGAGGAGGTGCTTCAGCTCGGCCGTCGTCACCCGAAGGGTTCTTATTTAAACCATCCATGGTATCAACTGCTTAATCTTGATGTTTGGCTCTTTATTCATGTGCTGTTTCTGTTTGGCT
Source organism: Octopus bimaculoides (assembly GCF_001194135.2). Lineage (NCBI taxonomy): Eukaryota > Metazoa > Mollusca > Cephalopoda > Octopoda > Octopodidae > Octopus > Octopus bimaculoides. The sequence continues at coordinate 5,751,409 of NC_068994.1, read as the reverse complement.
TCTATGTATTTTTCTGCACCGTGAATCAAGTTGTTAGATGGCTACAGTATTACAAAGTATTCCACGTGACCGTTTTGGTGGTTCTGCTTTTATACATTCACAACATGATCTACCCACCTCCTTTAGTATATGACATATAAATATTGCCTTTCTTCTCTCCTTCCTTCTTTGTCTTTCAATCTCATCCTCGCTCTCTTAAAGCACTCACTGTTAACTAGCCTTCACCCAACATCCGTTCATTAAATCCCATCCCTCGTACATGTACCACCATTTCCCCCACCACAAGCCTATACTGTATGTCTACTCGCTAACACAGGCACATTAATACTTTCTTACATATTTGCTTACACAGCCAACCTTTCACCCGACACAATCGGGAAGCATGCATACTGGTGTGTCCACAGAATACACGCAGCCAAACACATTTTCTATTGGTATTGTTTCCATAACTTTACACGATTCTATAAATACATGATGTCTTTTACTGTCTTGTGGTTATTATTATTATTATCATTATTACTGTTATTATTATTATTATTATTATTATTATTATTATTATTATTATTATTATTATTATTATTATTATTATGAAAAGCTCTCAGCTTATGTTGCTGGATATGATGGAAAGTGTCAGGTGTTCACAACCCGCAGACTAAGGTGACACTTGCTTATTGATCGTGCCTCAAGAACCCAGAAGAGAACTCTCGCAATGAATGATTTTTGTAGGTGTTCTATCTTTACATTTGTACCAAATTATTATTATTATTATTGTTGTTGTTGTTGTTGTTTTTGCTGTTGTTCATTGTTGTAGCCGAACGTATTTTCGGAGCTCTGTAAATCTCTGATTTGTTTTCTTTTTCAGAAAGTTGTAATTTATTAATTATTCTATTGTGTTATTTTGTTGTGAAGCGGACCAGAACTGTTAGGGAGTGGTCGCTTTCTTTAGTTATTTACTCCACGGGAGAAAATTTTGAAAAATCAAAATTTCCAAGATGGCTTCCACGCTTTCGTCTTTTCCGGTCGGCCATTAAAAAAGAAAAAAATGGGGGGATAATTTTGAAGTTGAAACTGTCGTTTGCAGTCAAAGTATATAACACTACAGTCATAGCAATGGCCAACAGCAGCAACAACAATAACAATAACAATTTGATGTTATGTCAGAATAGTAGCTCGTCGCCTCATCAACAAAATCATAGATAAAAGAGACGAAACTATTACCATTCATTAACATTAAACTGTGATAGTAGCATGAAAGACACAACTGCCACGCCAGTAGAAAGTAATTACAGCAATATGAAGAGCAACAATAAATCGGCTTTCGTATAGCATAAACATTTGATTTAGTCCCATTGTACATTATTTACATTATTTACATTTGACGGATATTTGTCCTCATCTTGCATGCGTATATATGCGTATATATATATATATATGTGTGTGTGTGTGTGTGTGTGTGTGAGTGAGTGTGTGTGAGTGAGTGTGTGTATATACAAATGTATGTATATGTATATATATGTACGTCTGTAAAAGTATATATATATATGTGTGTGTGTGTGTGTGTGTGTGTGTGTGTGCGTGTGAGTGCATATGTACACATATATCTAGAAAGGAGTAGAGAGAGAGAGAGAGATGGATTTTGACCGAGACAAATACACACCAGTCTATCAACGTCTTTGCCTGAATATGACGTCATTTAAAGCTCTCACACAGCCCTTCACAATAGTTGTATTGTTTGTAAGAAGACAGACAACAATACATTTCCCGTATATTGTCCTCAGTAATCCATAAGTAGTCAAAACTATCGCATAGCATTTACTGTGCTAACTATCCAATATGAGACAGAACGGAAACTTGTCATTGAAAAACTTCAAAAGACCAGACGTGCGATAAGTCATTGATAATAAAAAAAAAGGAAAGGATAAGGGAAATAACTTTAAATTTTATACAATGGAATTAACCACCTTTATGCTTATTGGTAGCATGTACTGGCACTCCGTCGGTTAGGACGACAAGGGGTTCAGTTGATCCGAACAACGGAACAGCTTGCTCGTGAAATTAACGTCCATACGGCTGAACACTCCACAGACACGTGTACCCTTAACGTAGTTCTCGGGGAGATCCAGCATGACACAGAATGGGACAAGGTCGGCCCTCTGTATTACAGGTAAAACTTATTTTTTGCCAGCTTGGAGGACTGAAGCAATGTGAAATAAAGTGTCTTGCTCAAGGACACAACGCGCCGCCGGGAATCGAACCTTACGACGGTCAGCCGAACACCCTAACCACTAAGCCACGTGCCTCACATGCCACGTGCTTTCACATGACACGTGCCTTCACATACCATGCGCCTTCACATGCTACACCCTTCACATGTCACGCGTCTTCACATGTCACGCGCCTTCACATACCACGCGCCTTCACATGCTACACCCTTCACATGCTACACCCTTCACTTGCCACGTGCTTTCACATGACACGTGCCTTCACATACCACGCGCCTTCACATGCTACACCCTTCACATGCTACACCCTTCACATGCCACGTGCTTTCACATGACACGTGCCTTCACATACCATGCGCCTTCACATGCTACACCCTTCACATGCCACGCGCCTTCACATACCATGCGCCTTCACATGCCACGTGTCTTCACAGTGGCAGAAGGTAATAGTAAAGTGAACCAAATTCATTTGACCTTAGGATTTCTGAATTGTTATCAACTCCGGAGAAATGACAGCAAAGTCGACCCCTGTAGCATTTTGATTCAGAGACTACAAAGTAAATATATCTAAATATCAAAAGAGATTTACTTCGGTTTCTACGATATCTGTCATCACCTGCGCTGTCGTTATTATTATTAGATGGCTACAGTTTTACAAAGTATTCCATGTGACCGTTTTGGTGGTTCTGCTTTTATATATTCACAACATGATCTACCCACCTCCTTTAGTATATAACGTATAGATATTGTCTTTGTTTTCTCCTTCCCTCTTTGTCTCTCAATCTCATCCTCGCTCTCTTAAACACTTACATTTTGCTCACTGTTACCAGGGCTCCGACAATTATTGGTACTACTGCTACCTTTTTCATCGACCACAACTGCTTAACTTCCCATATTATTATTATCATTATTATTATTATTATTATTATTATTATTATTATTATTATTGTTATTATTATTATTATTGAAATGACAGTGTTGTATTGACAAAATCGTTAGTGCGCCGGACAAAATGCTTGTGTTATACAGTTACTACTTTTTATGTGTTTTTTTTTTAAAATTTCAAACTCAACAGATGTCAACTTTGCTTTCATCCTTCCGTGATCAATAAAATAAATTCTCAATCAACAACCAAAGTTAATTCCTATAACGCATCACAAATGTGAATGGAATTATACTAGAAGACAAGATCTGGAGCAATTCGAAGCCTAACAAACAACACCATGAATAACAACACCATATTGTTTGTTTTTACTCTCCCCGCCAGATCTGGGACGGTTAAATAAATCAAAATTCGTTCCATTTAACAAATTTGCGCCTTAGAAATTGAGTTTGTAATAAATCAAGAAAATACAAAACTCAGAGAATTCATTCTTACTGTATAGAATTTTTCTGTAAACTCTAAAAGTAGGGTTTATCAAACTCTTATTTATTTGAGTCGAAGTGGCTTCGGTGAATCAACTTTTATTTTCCGCAGTAAGAATTATAAAGTGCGGTAAATAACTTTCTTGTGTTGATAAGAATTTAAGGAGTGTATTTGCAACAAACTAGTATTTCTGAAGCTTATTAACGATATAGAATGTCAAGGGTTATATTCTAAGATTTATAAGATTTCTTTCTACATGGAATGATTTTGAATTGACGAACCAAACAGGGATAAAAGGAGGCACTATGCAGTTGACCAATCTACTAGAAATAGCAGCTAATTATTCTCCAGCCCTTACTTTATAATAAGACAAACTGGATCATGCAACCTGCGATGTATTATACTAGAACAAATAAAACTATAGGTTAGTTATAGTTGAAATGTGTATAGGACTGATTGATCAACGTTGATGTGGGGGCTAAATAACGACAGTAATAGCTGATTTGTCGTTTCGTTTCTGATGAAAGACAGGAACCCGAAACGTTAAACTTTCTACTCCTCACGAATTTATTCAACATTTCACAAACTGCCCTTTCCCAATCCTATGTGTAATCCTCTTTTTTTTTTTTGCAACAGCAGGTAAATGAGAGTCAACTGAAGTTAAACTAATTTGTCTTGCAGATCAGTGAACCAAGATATCAATCTTTAAGACGTTAATCTTTAAGATATTAATCTTCAAGATAGCCTTATTTGAAACGTTAAACTTTAAGATATTAATCTTCAAGATATCAATCTTTGAGACGTTAATCTTTAAGATATCAATCTTCAAGATATCAGTCTTTGAGACGTTAATCTTTAAGATATTAATCTTCCAGATATCAATCTTTTAGACGTAAGTCTTTGAGACTTTAGTTTTTGAGATGCTATCTTTGAGATGAAAGATTTCAAATGTTAGTTTTTGAGATGTTACGGATGTAACACCACCAGGAAACATATTCAGATGATTTGGAGTCTAGCATTTATAGCAACTGTGAGTGTCTTAGTTACGTGCTGCACAAAAGAGAGAGGGAGAGAAAGAGGGAAAGAGAAGAAGCGAGATGTAGAGAGAGAGAGAGAGGTAACATACTGATTCCTTGATGAGTGTAGTGATGGTGTCTTTGTATTGGTGGTGGCGAATGCTTTCGAGGTTCTCTGTTCATGAAAGCAGGGCAGATTTAACACAAGGCTGGTATGTGGCATGTAGACGATGACGTCTGTATGACAATGGTTAAGGTGGATTGACGTCTGGTATAATCTACGTAGGAGTGATCGTTGATAGAGGAGACAGTGAGTACATTGCTAATATATAAGAGAAAGAAATGTAGGTGACATGACCTTGGAGCATACCAGAGGTTATAGAATGTAGGTCAGAGAGAGAGAGAGAGAGAGAGAGAGAGAGAGAGAGAGAGAGAGAGAGAGAGAGAGAGAGAGAGAGAGAGAATCATATCAGCGGACATTGGACAAATTAGATAATGAGACGTAGATGTAAGTAAAAAGACGGGATGGTCACAGGTGGAACGCTTTTGATCACAAATGTGCTGGAGCTAAGCAACAGCAGCAACAACATCAACAACAATAGCAACAACAATAACAACAACAATAACAACAACAACAACAACAACACCACGCTACGGGCCAAGCACGAGGCTGGCAAGTGACACAAAAAGATGGATGAAAGAGGATGTGAAATTAAGTATTTTGCTCAAAAACACAACGCACCGCCCGGCATGGGAATCGAATCCACAATCTTACGATCATGTTGCAACACTAACCACTAAGCCATGTACCTCCCGACACAGTTCACCGAGTACTTAATGCGTTGCTGGTGTTTTATTTAGATGTAGTAAGTCCACCATGATAAAGCGAAACTCTAACCATAAGGAACCAGTCTTTTCTGTCCTTCATAGTGCATCCTTTTTTCTAAGACAATAAAATGTGACTTGAGGGAGAATTGGCTGCTATTTGTAGCATGTCGAAAAATCACGTAGAGGTACCCTCGTTGGCACAACGAGCATTGCTGTGCTAGTTTCTCCACTACACTTGTGATAAAGTACGCCAATCATAATACAGTGTCATATCCAAAATATCTATCGTACTTTGAACTTTCCTATGCGTCTTAATCTGTTATTGCCAAAAGTTCATAAATTTTATAAACCTCGAACGACACATAAATAAATATATAAAATAAAATAAGAAATATAATAGAAAAATAAATATGTAGGCGCAGGCGTGGCTGTGTGGTAAGAAGCTTGCTTCCCAACCACATGGTTCCGGGTTCAGTCCCACTTCGTGGCACCTTGGGCAAGTGTCTTCTACTATAGCCTAGGGCTGAAGCCAATAAAAGAATATCCTTCGATGCTGATTGGTCAATGGTTCCAAAAGTAAATGTTACAGGATGATAAGCGGTGTTTGGTATATATGAACCAATACTAAGAACAGATTCTATGAAGCTACACATCTACCACCACCACCACCACCCCTTACAGACGAGGCATGGATAGCATTTCCAATATAGGCACAAGGCCAAGGCGGCAAACTGGCAGAAACGTTAGCGTGCCGGGCGAAATGCTTAGCGTTAATTCGTCTGCCGTTACGTTCTGAGTTCAAATTCCACCGAGGTTAACATTGCCTTTCCTCCTTTCGGGGTCGATAAATTAAGTACCAGTTACGCATTGGGGTCGATGTAATCGACTTAATCCCTTTGTCTGTCCTTGTTTGTCCCCTCTATGTTTAGCCCCTTGTGGGCGATTGAGAAATAAGAAACGTTAGCACGCCGGGCGAAAAGCTTAGCGGTATTTCGTGTTTTTACGTTCTGAGTTCAAATTTCTCCTTTCATCCTTTCGGGGTCGATAAACTGACTACCTGCCCCAAAATTTTGATCATTCTTAGTCTTGCTGTGTAGTATGTGCTTCACTGTGGAGGTCTTTCGTCAGTTGATTTTAAAAAATAGACCCACTCCAATCCACCTAGTTTATATTCTCCAATAATTTTGTTCAACTATTCTTATTTGGTTTATCACTCCTGCTTCTTGTTTTTAGATTTTAAATCCCCTTAAGGGAGTCTTTGATTTCTGTTCCCTCTGTTATTCACACGTATCTAGTATGTAGTAGAATCCCTTAAGATATTTGCCCTCAGCCCTATTGAAAATATCTTTTTCCATAGTCACAACCTTCGCTCTGGCACTAATCTGTCTATTTTTTTGTATGTCCTTCTCTCTATTTCTAAATATGTTAAACACTTTTAATTTCGCCAAGCAGAGTAGAAAATTCTCCTCTGAAAGATCGTTTCTGTTTCCAGTCTCCATATTCCAGCGATATTCTAGTATTTGGAGATCTTTATATTTGTATAATTTCTCCGTTTCTTTCAGGTCTGCATGATACAACGAATACTTCAATTAGGAAATACGACTTTTCCTGTTCGTATTTCACAACAATAGCCAGAGAATACATTTTGATTTCTCTGCCTGTATGGATTGGTATGTTTCCAAGGTATGCCTATTTGTAATTCCTATCTTATTTATGCCACATATTTGCAGTAGGCATTTCATGCTGCTGGCGTAATTTCCAGTGTAATTAAACCCTCAACTTACCAACTTTGTCAGCATCTTCTTAAATAGTTCTGCCATCAACTTATGTCCATAAGATAATAAATACCTCTATTAAGTTTGGGATTTTAATGTTTTCTGATGCCTCCCACTCGTCTTATTTTGTGGTGTTGCTATGGCCTCTTGTGATTGTTCAGATCTCTTCGTTATTCTGAACAATCTCGTCTTTGGTGATGCCTTTTCAGCGAACCTAAATGATTCTCTGAGAGGAAAACACAAAAGAAACAACAGATCTTAAAATTTAATCTACAACCTGCTTTTTTTACGGCATATAAACCTTAACTATAATGGTAACGTAGAAAACAAACTTACTCTAGAATTCTTCTGCTTCTCTTGCAGTTGGCACTGAATTGCTTTCTATTTCATTTCTGCCTAAGTACTGATAAAATCATTTTGGAATGCGATCGAACTGTTTGTTTTGTTCAAAAGAATCAGATTCTTGGCGATTTAGTCAGAATCTCGTTCCAAGCGTTCTTCTTTTTCGGATATATTCATTTCTGTCGTTCGTGTCTTTCTTTCCTTTCATTCTAATTCGTGTCGTTTTCTTATCGAATTTATTCAGAGTTGAGAGATCTTTTCTTTTCCTTCTTTTTCATCTCTGTTTTCCATTTGCTATTCTTGTAAGACTAGATTCAAGGGAATTCCCACTTTCCTTTGCAACTACAGTGGATGATGCACATAACTATTTCCTTTAACCTGATTATAACAACATTCACATCCGTTTTGATTAAGTTCCTGATGGCCAGTTTGCATTTTTTATTGTTGTAGCTATTTTGTCGTTGATGTTTGTTCTTGGGACGTATTTTCGTTAAATTGAAGAACGTTCTATTGTTTTTTATTCTTTAATTCTTCTTACCATTAAATTACCAAACTCGCGATTTTCACCTTTAGAATTTCTCATTCTTACCTTTTATACATATTCTCTTTTATATATTTTTGCTTGAAATGTTCATGTTGGTTCCTTTTCATGATGGTTGGTCAGTATTCTATAGTTGTTGATTTTTGGTTTGGTTTTGTAATCTTTCGTTATTTACTTCATGCTATAATTTGTCAATGCTTTTATTTTCGTTGGTTTGTGTGTGTGTGTGTGTGTGTACGCGCGCATGTAGATGAGCTTATAAGATGTGAATAGTCAACTGTTAAAGAAGGATTACTTCTCAGATTGTTAAAGATTACGGGAAAAAAGAAATTCGGAAGTCATTTCTCAACTAAGCAATACTCCTGCCTGAATTGAACAAAAATAAATTGTTGGAGAAAAACTCCGTAACAGTTATACTCTGAGCACGTCAGAGTCTTGGTTCACAGAGAATATTTAAGCGTATTTTGGGAATGATTATGTCTGAAAAAAAAGTTCCAAACTATGACCATCTTTGAGAAACTGAAATATTAATATAATAAAATAATTATTGTGAAGGGGGTTTGGAGGCATGGAAACAGATCTGGAGTAACGAGAGCATGTCTTGGTGAGATCGCAAATGGAGGCGAAAGAGCTCTGATAACCCAGCTTACTGATTGATTAATTAGGCAATCGATTATTTGATTCGTTAATTAGTTAACTTACAAAATTGTTTATAATTTAGGAACAAGGCTAGCAATTGTGAAAAGAGAGGGTTAGTCGATAATGTCGACCTTTGTACTTCAATGAAGCTTCATTTTATCGATCCTGAATGTATGAAATTCGAAGTTGACCTCGGTGGGATTTGATCATAGAATATAAAGAACCGGAAGAAATACCACGAAGCATTTTCTTTTCAGTGGACGCTCTCAATCGATTCTACCCGCTCCCCGCCATTAGTTGACTAAAAATTATAAAAAAAAAAGAAATAAACTAGATTTAATACGTAAGTCTCTTATTGGCAAAATCACACTCTCAAGACATAAGCAACATCTGTTCCAATTTACGATTTCACGTGAAGAATCTTGCAAAACAGATAAAAAAAAACTAAAAAAAAAAGAACAAAACAAAACAAGCAGAACAAAAAAGGCAAAAACGAAAGTTGTTATAAAATTTGCTTAAAATCGATGTGGCTCATTTTTTCTTCTCTAGGAGTGTGAAGTTTGTGAAAGATAAAAATAAAAATGGCGGGATGGTAACAGCCGGAATGCTTTTGGTCATTTGTCTCCAAGAACAAAGCTAAACAAAAACGACGACAACAACAACAACAATAAGAATCTAACGTTTTTCTCGAACAATCTGTTTTAACCAACTAACTCATTCTAATGAGGCAGAAAAAAAAAAGACAAAACAGATGTAGCTATTTCTCAATGGTATTTTAACGGTTTCTAATTTAGGAATAAGGCCAGCGATTTTGAGGGGATGGGAGGAATCTGTTCGATAACATCGATCCTAGTACTTGATTGCTATTTTATTTTGTCGCGCCGGCCTGCAAAGATGAAAAGTAAAGTTGACCCCGGTGAAATTTGAACTCGGAAAGTAAAAAAAAAAACCATAAAAAAAATATGCCTCAAAGTTATTTGTCCGACGCACTCACGATTCTCTCAACTCATCGTCCTTCAAAACCACACAATAATTGATTTCCCAGTAAGTTAATTAGTTAAATTGTTTTGTTAAATTACTTAACTAAAAAAAAAATCAGTTAAAAAAGGGCTGATTCCTACCTAGCTTGATAGCAAAAGGGGCTGAATTCTACCTAGTAATGATTCCTGCCTAGCTCAGATACAAAGAAACCCCAAAATGGCAGAAATTCAAAAGATAGTGCTCTTGGGAACTGCCCATATCCAACGCAAAATACTTTCTATGTAATCTCAAATTTTAAAACAAACACATAATTTTCTTATTTTTTCTTAAACATTCTCTAGAACAATACTATGTACAAAACCAAATATATGGCACCCTAGGCATAACACCAACATGAACTTCTAATTTGTTGTTTCTTGAGGTCTCTGGGTGAGACTTGATGCCAACTTGTACAAATACAAAGCAAAAGTCAAGCATATAATAATAATAACAACAGCAATAATAATAAGAATAATAATATCGATAATAACTGAAGACTGAGAGAGAAATATACAAAAATTCTGGTTTACTCACAGAAATTATAAATTGAGACAAAATAAAAAGAATAATCTTTCGAATGTCCTTCGTAAAAAAAGTACAAAAAAATAAAACAGGGACAATTGTTCAGTCACAGGTCAGCCTCGATCAAGAACACTTGTATACAAAGGCGCTCCAACCGTGACCCTACCGTCTTTTTGTATTTTCCGACATTGTGTATTCATGACTAATTTAATTATCCATTGTCTTTTTTTGTTTTCAGTTTTTAAAATGTTTTTATTTTTTTATTTTCATTCAGACGATAGGGCATTTTTTTGAGGGAGATTTGACAGCTAATTCTAGCATGTCGACGTTCATTCGTGGAGTTAAATTCAAATTGTGTTTCGTTCACTAAATAAGCGATGTTATTGTTGTGTGCGTGATTCTTTTTCTTTTAATGACGTTTTTTTTGTGTCCTTTTTATAGTATTTACACACACCATAGAAATGGTTGTCGAAATTCCAACAGGTTCGGTGTGACTTTTTATTACTGTTTAATTTGTAATTTGAAGAAAATATAAATAAATTTATAAATTTGTTGGTTGAATATCTGGACATACATACATACATACATACGTATGTACAATTAGTAATGTAATAATACATAGCATCATGCCAAAACTGAAATGTGTAACCAAACTCAAATTATGGTCTAAAATCACTGAAGTTATCACATAGTTTAGTAGCCTGTGGAACAAGAGGCATGGCCAAAAGTCAGCCGACAGTAAATCAAAATTCCATAAATACTTATTCAATTTTATTTATTCATTTGTAAAAATGGTGTCGCTCAAGAACGACTTAAGTTTGAACAATTTTCATGATATTTCATATTTAGACGCTTTTACTAAATTCGTTCAGTTGTTAAACGTAAATCGTTCTTGGAAATAAATGGTTTTGATTTACTGTCAGATGACTTTTTGCTAACCCTCTGTGCATGTATATATATATATATATAT
>NC_068994.1:5738449-5739046 GCF_001194135.2 Octopus bimaculoides | reverse complement strand
TATATATATATATGTATATATGTATGTATGTATGTATGTATGTATGTATTTATATATATATATATATATGTTGACAATGAGTACCAAATTGAATTAAGTGTTGGGGGTCGATGTTACAATCGACCAAAACCATTGAAGGTGGTTGCCCCAGCTTGGCCGCAGTCCAATGACTAAGGAATAAAAGAATACACGAACAGAACAGTATATCGTGCACCCTTACTCCGTTTTACTATCATTCTTTTTAAATTGTTTTCTATATTTATCGATATATGATAACAGGTAGACTTTCACCCTCTCAGTCAAGCAATATGCGTTGTCATATCTTAAATTGTTCAATCGTTTGTCACACATACACACACGCGTACATACACACACACACACATACACACTCACACACAGAGAAGCGAGCAAGCTCATTTTCTTGCGTACATCTACACCGGCACGCACATGTAGATATAGTCAGCTATATATATATATAGATGTGTGTGTGTGTGTGTGTGAGTGTGTTATGAAGTTAGATATGGTCTGGGTCAATATTTGGTCGAGACATATCTAAGTTATCAAAGATATATATATATATATATATATATATATATA
>NC_068994.1:5732933-5736339 GCF_001194135.2 Octopus bimaculoides | reverse complement strand
ATATATATATATATATGTATGTATATATATGTATGTATAGATATGTACATATATATGCAAATGCACACCTTGACTGAAGTAATTTACACATAGATAACATATGCATATATGTTTGTGCACACATATAAATATATATATATATATATACACACACATATACATATATATTCATATGCGTGTTTATCTATGTATATATATACATACACATAAGCACACATATGACAATGCCTTTCTATATTGTTATAATTATCACCATAATTATTTTTATCAGCAATTTATTAATAATATTGATAATAATAATAATGGTAATATTATCGTTGTAGGTGGTAAAAGTAGAAGTAGTAGTAGTAGTTGCAGGAAGGGTCTTATTAACTTCTGTGATGGACTACGAGGCCACATTATATAAAATATCTACCCAGTACCTCCCGGCTTTCCAAATACGCGGCGCATGCTATGGGCAATGCTCCGCCGCACCTTCCGTTTTAAGTATTCAGTATAAGTGCTTTGAGAATCAACCGACCTTTTGTGAGGGCTAAAAATTCCCTTAAATCGACTGACGTACGTCGATCGAGAGAAGAGACAAGAACGAGAACAGAAGATATCGATAAAACAACACCCCGGTCTGGCAGCTTCTGTGACTTGCATGAAAACGATGCAGAAGATAGACGTGCAGACCAACACCCTTATTACTGGAGAATTCATTTTGAATTAGGGTTGATGTGGATGGATAGAGAGTCAGACAGACAGGTTGAAGGACAGATATATATAGAGAGATGCAGATAAAGAATACAGGAAATATATTATAAAAATGGAATTAATCAAACAATCAAATTAGTTTTTGTAGGTGATTAAGCAATGTGTTAGATATATGTATGCATCAAAGTATTAATTGATGGAGGTAGACTTTACGTCCGTTGAAAAATATTATGAAAGTGAATAAGTGAAAAAAAAAAAAAAAAAAAAAAAAAACCTTGAAATGATGTGATTTGGTCTTTGGGAGTTTGAAAATTTTTGAAAGATTTCGGTTCAGTATGTTTTTTCTTTCCTTTTCGTTTATTTTTATTTGTTTAAAAAACGTCCTTTTCTTTTCGCGTTGTGTTTCTGATTAGTTGAAAACGAACTTTTGTTTCCGATGATTTTTTTCCAGATTTAATGGTAATGTTGCTTGTCTTCTTTTTTTTTTATTGGTGTAGTTTCTTTCTTTCTTTCTTTCTTTCTTTCTCTTTGCTTTCAAGATGTCCCTTTCTTCTCTGTGTTTAGGACTTGCCCTTCTTTTTGAATCTCCCGTACGCTCGTAGCTAAATGATTGGACGAAATGCTACGGAAATAACACCGGTTGATGCTAAATCAATAATTCCAATGTTTTCACTTTGGAAACTTTATCACTTTTGAAATATAGTTTTTGGTACCTTTCTAGGTTTTTTTTCAAGAACAAAGAAAGACCGTTTCGGAATCAATTCCTTCAGCAAACGACAGAATTTGGTTTCTATTGCAATGGCTCAATTGCGCTATGGTGTCTTCACTTCGGTTAATAAACCAGTTTAAAATAACACGTATCGGTTCTGTCTTCAGAGTTCTTTAACTTCATTTAGCTTTTCTTTTTTTGGATTGTTCCCTTGTCTTTCAGTTGTTGGATTAAGAATGCTTGAATGCCAACCAAATCTTTCTTGCTGTTGTGCGATGAGGGATTTTATTTTCTTCTGCTTTTTGACCAGGTTTCGTACTTGATGTTGCTGTGGTGGTGTAGACTTTGGCGACCCTGATGGTAACGATGGTGGCGGCGGTGGTGGTGGTGACGACGGCTTCTTTTTCTTTTCTTTGTGTTGCTTGATGTCGCATTCGTGGTCGGTGCCGATCTTGTTGTTTCTTCAATTTCTTTGCCAAGACGCGTTCCTTATGCTTGTTTTTGTTTGTTCTTCTTTTTGGCGGGGTGGTTCTACTCTTCCCGTTTTCTTTGCTTTTTGTTTTTTGGTTTGTATGCTTTAGAAAATTCCGTAAAGAATTTCAACGAAAGTTCAACAAATAACGAAAATATTAACGAGAAATGTTAATATAACGACAATAGTAATAATGTTAATAATGATGATAATAATAATAATAATAATAATAATAATAGTTTTAGAAAATACCCTTTGGTTTTGCGTGACACTAATACTGAAAAATGACGTAATGTTCTTGGCTACACAATAGACTTTCTGAAATAGCTCTCTTGTTTTTCTTTGCTGTTGTCTGTTCGTGGAAAGTTGCGTGAGCCTTAAAGGGTATTTCTCATTTAAGGCTGTCTTGTGTCGTTGTCGTTGGTGGTGTTGATGTTGTTGGAGATGATGAGGTTAGGAAGCGCCGGCAGATCACCACTGTTTGAATGAGAGGCACCACAGTGACGGTTCACCATTAAATAACAGCCGGCCGGTGACGTCATGGCTGATATTTGATCGTGTGACAGTTATGAAAGCAGAATATGATGGACTTCTAGCTGGTCGGGATGGGGGAGATAGTGATAGAGAAGGAGAAAGAGAAAGAGGAAAAGATAGATAGATAGACAGAGAGAGAGAGAGTGTGAGGGAGAGAGGGGGAAAGTGTGTCTGGGTGAAACGTGATGGTTGATATCATTGGTGTTGTTGTTGTTGTTGTTGTTGTGAAGGTGATAATGGGTGTTGTGGCGAATGATGGAGAGGGCTAGAGTCAAGAAAAAAAATCACGGATTGCTAGACAAACAGTTACTAAAACAGACAGATTCGTACACATATACATATTTGTGTGTCTGTCAAAGTGCTTATGCGTGTACGTGTGTGTGTGAGTGAGTGTGTGTGAGTGAGTGTGTGTGAGTGAGTGTGTGTGCGTGTATCCATCAATATATATATACATATATATATTTATATGTATATATATATATATAAATATATATATATACGCTTACATACATATACAGAAAGCTATGCACATCATCTATCTATCTATCTATCTATCTATCTATCTATCTATCTATCTATCTGTCGTCTGCCTTTCTGTCTGTCGTCTGTTTTTCTATCAATCTATCTATCTATCTATCTATCTATCTATCTATCTATCTATCTATCATATATATATACATGCATATATATGAGCATATTTATGAATATATGAATATATATATATATATATATTTATGAATATATATATATATATATATATATATACACACATCAGTATATATTTGTATAAATACACACATACATACATGCAAACACAGACACACATACATACGTAAACGCACATACACAATTATGTACACATACATATATACACATGTATGTGTGTGTGTGTGTGTGGGTGTCTTTGTGTATATGTGTATTATTTGATTTGATTTGATCTATTTTCAGCTCATGCGCTATAGCCTTGAAGGGGCATCATATATATATATATATAT
>NC_068994.1:5729085-5729861 GCF_001194135.2 Octopus bimaculoides | reverse complement strand
ATATATATATATATATACACACATCAGTATATATTTGTATAAATACACACATACATACATGCAAACACAGACACACATACATACGTAAACGCACATACACAATTATGTACACATACATATATACACATGTATACATGTGTATGTCAAGTTATGGTGAAAAACAACTTTACAATAAAATGAAACTTTACTCTAGACTTATTGCGGAGTACATATTATTCATTAGAGTTATTCATTAGAATTAATGTCAATACCATTATTCTTTTCTACTCTAGGTACAAGGCCCGAAATTTTTGGGGAAGGGGCCAGTCAGTAAGATCGACTCCAGCACACAACTGTTACCTAATTCATCGACCCTGAGAGGATGAAATGCAAATTCGAACTCAGAACGTAAAGACAGACGAATATAATATTATCTCCTCTAGGCACAAGGCCCAAAATTTTGGAGGAGGGGGTGAGTTGATTAGATCAACCTCCAGTACGCAACTGGTACTTAATTTATCGACCCTGAGAGGATGAAAGGCAAAGTCGACCTCGGTGGAATTTGAACTCAGAACGTTAAGAATGTCAATGCTATTATTGACAATGACGTCGATTTTTCATCCTGTTATGCTATCGTTGGACAATCTGATGATGTCTTAGCAGGCCGAAACATCGAATTCTCTATCAATACTCTTCTCGAGTCTGTCTGTCTGTTTGTCTGTCTATCTATCTATCTATTCACACACACATATATATGAACACATACATACACACACACACACACACGAAATACTCAC
>NC_068994.1:5727508-5728922 GCF_001194135.2 Octopus bimaculoides | reverse complement strand
TATCTATCTATCTATCTATCTATCTATCTTCGAAGAGACACACATACGCATGCGCACACTTATGTTTATATATAACATCATATTCGTACGTTTAGTAAACATGCATTTAACCTTGAATTTTTGTCTTTGTATTTTGTCCGCACTCTCTTTTGTTTTTGTTTTTATTTTAAAGGCAAAAAAAAAAAAAAAAAGCCAGGTTTGTTTTAGAAATTTCCAGAAACAATTTTAACGATAATTTCAACAAATAACATTTTGTACTATAGAGGACATGAGGCTTGAAATTTAGGTGTGAGATGTCTAGTCGACCTCGGTGCTCAACAGGCACTTATTTTATCATTCTCGACAGAATGAAAAGCAAAGTCGATATCGGCGATATTTGAACGCAGAACATAAAACCGGACGAAATATCGCTAAGCATTTCATCCTGTATACTTATGATTCTGCCAGGTGGCTGGCATAAAAATTCCAACAAATATCAAATAGCTAAAAGAGAAAAAAAAAAAAATTAAGCAACAATATGAACGTTAATAAAACTCATAGCGAAATCTGCTGGCAGCTGTTGCTGTTACGATCGAAAATAGCTAAGATCTGTGGCTACATATTGTCAAACGTAACTCTATTGATCTCTGAAGAGTTAAAGCCTAAATTGAAAACAGCATCAAAGATATGCAGTAATGGCACGTAAGTCAACCGTGAAGAACTAAAGCATATGTTATAACGGCAAATAAATCAACCGTGGAGAAGTAAAGCTTGTGTAAGATATGGTGAGATATGGTGGTAGTCTCTAGTAGTCCGAGAAAGACGGTTCTGCAATTTCTTACTGAACGACCTGCACAAACGATTTGTTTACAGGGATCGGATGTCTGTGCTGCTCATTAGCCCACTTCCTCCATCAAATTGACGTTACCTGAACAGGTGCATGGTGTACCACGCGTCAGGTGTTGAGCTGATCACAGAGCAATGCGAGATGAAGAACACAGCGCACCACCCGATCTAAGAATTGAAACTACGGTCACTAGATCGTGGGTGCAACACCTTAAATACAAAACCAGGCACTTTTAAAGATTATGTAATAATAGTGCATAAAATAACCGTGAGGTACTAAATTTAAGGAACTACGCCATCAGAGATGACAATTAAAAAATGTAGATGACACCTCAATAATATCTTCAGAATAGCCAAATGGTTAAGAAATTCGATTTGCAATCAGGAGGTCTTTGGTTCAACACCACAGTGTGGTATCTTGGATAAGTGTCATTCTCTAAAGTCTGGTAGTTTTGAGTTACCTTGTAAATAAAAATATGTAGACGGACTCAGTATAGAATGGACTGTACATGTAATTTTCTTATATTCACGTATGACTAAAAACAAATCTATCTATCTATCTATCTATCTATCTATCTATCTATCTATC
>NC_068994.1:5724983-5727498 GCF_001194135.2 Octopus bimaculoides | reverse complement strand
TCTATCTATCTATCTATCTATCTATCTATCTATCTATCTATCTATATCCGCAAAGTAAAGGATGTCTTTCTATATACCTTCAAGTGTTTTGCTTCAAAGCTTTCAATTTTCCATGCAAGGTGCGTCAGTAAATAACGTTTGTTTGATCTGCAGTGAGTCACAAAGTCAAATAGATCTCTCATTGGTTCCTTTAATTCACAGTTTTAATAAATATCTTTAAATGCACATGGATGTCCGTGCCATAAACACACAATCATATTTATGTGCATGTGTGCATGTGTGTATGTATGTATGTATGTATGTATGTATGTACGCATGCATCTATATATGTATGTATGTGTATATATATATATATATATATATATATATATGTATGTATGCATGTATATATATATATATATATATACATGCGTGATTTTGTATATTTATGTATATGTACGTATATATATATAAGTGTATGCGTGTGTAAGTGTGTGTAAGTGTGTGTATGTGTGCGTGCGTGTGTATATATAAATATACATACATACATACTTAGTCACCTACACTTTTCTCTGCAAAATAGGGGTAGTTTATCCTGTTCAGGCTATATTATTAGCATTATTCTGCGATTGAGAATTTAAAATCACTTTTTTAACTTTCTAAAAGACATCTCAACGCTTCTAAAAGCAGACTTCGTTTGTTTATTTACGTTTGTCGTAATTTGAATTTCATATATATATATATATATACATATATATATGTGTATATATATTTTGTGTGTACATAAACACATGTAAGTACAGGGTGCTTTTATCGACTTCAAAAAGGTCGGAATTTGAACTTAGAACATAAAGACGGACGACATTTAACAAAACATTTTGTTCGGTGTGTAAACGATTCTACCAGTTCCCGCAATAGTTCAAGTAATAGAAACAGTAATCAATACAAAATTTAGAATAAACATGATTACGAATAGCTACAGTTGCTTACATTCCGTTAACGTGACATTCCATCAATCTATTACAATAATCCAAAAGTTTACGATGTTTGGAAATTCCGGCATCAAACGTTGGTGTAACGGAATGTGCGATCAACTTAAAATATTTAATAATAATAATAATAATAATAATAATAATAATGATAATAATAATGATAATAATAATAATAATAATAATAATAATAATTATTATTATTATTATAACAAGAGCACTCAGCGCAAACCTCCACTAAGGCAATACCAACGTTCTCTCAGCGATTAGCCAGATATAATTTTAAAAATGAGAATGTCTGAAATAAACTCGACCGCTCTCACAAACGAAAATGCTAAAAATGAATCCGATCGCCGCGAAAGATATGGGTGTAAATGCAGGAAGAGTTTGACCAAAGAGCTGAGGAGAAGAGAAAAGAAGACCTTGAAATGAGAATGCATGGACAGTTTGAAAGGAATACACAGGACGTTAAGGATAATACAGCATCGTGGGCATGACTTGTGCGAGGTGATTTGAAGCGTACCACCGAAAGCCTGATCATTGCTGTACACGATCAGGCTCTCGCTACCAATTCGGTGAAGTATAACATCTATAAAACTTCTGACACCCAGTAATGCAAACTCTGCGGAAAGAGTGTGGAAAAAGTGACCCACTTGGTAAGCGGATGTGAGAGCCTTGCACAAAAAGAATTC
This sequence comes from Octopus bimaculoides, assembly GCF_001194135.2. Taxonomy (NCBI): domain Eukaryota; kingdom Metazoa; phylum Mollusca; class Cephalopoda; order Octopoda; family Octopodidae; genus Octopus; species Octopus bimaculoides. Next base: position 5,725,838 of record NC_068994.1, on the reverse strand, counting down.
AAGCGCCGCCACGATAAAGTGTGTGTGTATCTTCGTTGGCTCTTATACCGTAAATACCAGTATGAGGTAACAGAGAACTGATACAAGCATCTACCAAGTAAAGTTATGCAGGAAGAAGGAAAAGTAACGATACTCTCTGGGACTACGATTTTCAGACGGATCGTGTAATCGAACACCGTCGGCTGGATATTGTCATATTGAGTAAGAGAGACAAATACTGCCAGATCATTGATGTAGCCATACCAAATGACATGAATGTTGTGATTAAAAAGGTGGAAAAAAAATCACCAAGTACTCCGAATTGAAAGTGGAAATGGCAAGCCTGTATGGAATGCGAGAGGGTAATGTAAAAGTGATACCAGAGGTGATCGGAGCGTTGGGCTCAATCCCATTGAAACTTCAAGACTTCTTAAGGCAACTGGAAATCCCAAGCAAGACTGATGTCTTGCAAAAAGCAGCCTTATTGGGCACAGCGCATATCTTAGGGAAAGTATTGTCTGTCTGAGGTCCTTGTTGTGACTTGACAGATAACTAACGGAATAATAACAATAATAATGATAATAATAATCTTTTCTACCATAGGCACAAGGCCTGAAATTTTGAGGGAGGGGGCCAGTCGATTAGATCTGCCCAGGTGATAACAGGATCAATGCGAAAGAAGGAAACATAAACAACTATGACGATTTGAAGTGGGAAACGCATTGTAGCACACTTCCGCTGTTTACAGCAGGGCTTGGAAGGAAGCTGTGTATATAAATATAACAAGCACCTGCTTCTTCCTCATCTTGATATACAGACAGGGCTTTCTCTCCACACAAACACACACACACACACACACATGTATATATATATATA
>NC_068994.1:5717855-5723465 GCF_001194135.2 Octopus bimaculoides | reverse complement strand
AGGGTAAAAAATTATTAATTTATTAATAAATTAATAATTAATAATTTTACCAAGTAGTTCGGTATGGAAAAAAAACACATTATCGGTAAAGAACTTATACAAAAAGTTCTTTTAAAATTATAAACATAATTAAGGGATCAGCAACAGTTGCTTCACCACATACCGAAATTTAGAAATAGCAGTTAAAGTGCTAATTCTACTACTACAATATGTCTCCAACAGATAGTAATACTTGTAACTCACATAGGCAAAACAAGAAGAAAAAAATAACGAAACTAACCAGCTTTAGTCAATCATGGACGCGTTTCAGGATCAGAATAGCATAAAAATTAATTTCCTTCATCAGCATGATATTCTAGATTGTAAATCTGAAAATGCTGACAAAAACCATGTATGCTCGATCAAGCGACATCGTGCATCACATAACAGAAGCAGCATTTCTGAATTTAAAGTCGAACACGGTGGAATTTGAACTCAGAACGTAAAGACAGACGAAATACTGCTAAGCATTTCGCCCGGCGTGCTAAAGTTTCTGCCAGTTTATCGCCTTAATACAAATTTAAATATTGATCTACTCACTGGCTCTTTGAAATAAGGGAACTTAGTTTTAAACTTCACGAGTTAAGTGTCTTGGAAATTATAACACTTTGTGGATGCATTTGTGATGCTGAGTGTAAAAAAAAAAAATAAATAAATGGTGTCCGTTTTGTCCTCTCCGTTCTCATTTACGAACGTCTATTTTGATACAAAAGTAATAACAATACTAATGTTATTGATTTACTTTCTGAGTTCAAATTTCACCGAGGTCATCTTTGTCTTTCATCCTCTCGGGGTCGATAAAAAAGTACCAGTTGAGTACTGGGGGTCGATGCAATCAACTTACTCCCTTCCCCGAAATTTCTGGCTTTGAGTCAAAATTTGCTATCAACATTAATGCTACCTTTCTACAATAGGCACAAGACCTGAGATTTCGACGGAGGGGGTAGGTCGATTATATCGATCCTAATACTCAATTGGTACTTAATTTATCGATCTTGAAAAGATGAAAGACAAAGTCAACCTCGGTGGAATTTGAACACAACGTAAAGACGGATGAAAAAAAGCATTTTCCCGGTGTGCTAACGTTTCTTATTTCTTTACTGCCCACAAGGAGCTACACACAGAGGGGACAAACAAGGACAGACAAACGGATTAAGTCGATTATATCGACCCCAGTGCGTAACTGGTACTTAATTTATCGACCCCGAAAGGATGAAAGACATAGTCGATCTCGGTGGAATTTGAACACAGAACGTAAAAACGGATGAGATGCCGCTAAGCAATTTCCCGGTGTGCTAACGATTCTGCCAGCTCACCTCCTTAAAACAGTCACATAATAATTACTAAAGCAATTCATCTCTGCTCTAAAGCTTACAGCAAAAGCATTGAACAAAGAAGGTGACAACTTAAGAGATTTCATTTCTTCGGGCTCAAGAAATACATCACTGCTCAAAATATTGGGTCCATTTTCTTTACTCTTTCTCTCTCTTCTCATTTCTTCCTTCCCCTTTAGGAATCAATACCATTGAAAGGTTCAAAGAAGAGGTGTTCATATGGCGACCCCACCGATTATTATCTTGGGGACTCGTTTAGAAAGGAAAATAAATAAAAATCTCAGTTGTGTTGTCGGAATATTGTCCAACGTAGGTATTAGTGAAAGATTTTAGACTCCATTTTTTTTGTGATGGTGGCATGTGCAGCGTTTGTTTGTTTATAGAAATTTCTGCATCAGTTGAAAATAATTATGTTTTGTTTATAGTCGTTTTTGCGGTAGTTGTCAACAAAGAGTTTCGTGTTGAGTAATGACAAGTGAGCTGTCAGCTTTGATTGACATGTTATGATGGGTCGGAGAGAACGTGACAAACCAGGCATATTTTGCACTATTGACGAGAGTGGCTGACGCGAAGCAGACGGATTAACTACTTTGGTTATCACTACTGCTGTCGTTTTACTGAATAGTTAAGGCGTTTGCGTCGCAATTATGAAATCCCGGGTTCGATCTTAACACGCGGAACTGAAAAGCGTCTTCTAATATAACCTCGGGAGTTTACATTCGTGTGTTTTGTTTGTCCCCTCTATGTTTAGCCCCTATGTGGGCAATAACGAAATAAGAAACGTAAGCACGCCGGGCGAAATGCTTAGCGGTATTTCGTCTGCCGTTCTGAGTTCAAATTCCGCCGAGGTCAACTTTACCTTTCATCCTTTCGGGGTCGATAAATTTAGTACCAGTTACGCACTGGTGTCGATGCAATCGACTTAATCCCTTTGTCTGTCCTTGTTTGTCTCCTCTATGTTTAGCCCCTTGTGGGCAATAAAGAAATAAGAAACGTTAGCATGCCGGGCAAAATATGCTTAGCGGTATTTCGTGTGTCTTTACGTTCTGAGTTCAAATTCCGCCGAGGCGAGGTCGACATTGCCTTTCATTCTTTCGGAGTCGATAAATTAAGTACCAGTTGCGTACTGGTTCCATGTAGTCGACTGGCTCCCGCCCCCAAAATTTTGGGCTTGTGCCTAGAGGAGAAAAGTTTATATTCATGTGTCTTTACGTTCTGAGTTCAAATTCCGCCAAGGTCGACTTTACCTTTCATCCTCTCGGGGGTCGATAAATTAAGTACCAGTTGCGTACTGAGATCGATCTAATCAACTGATCTCTCTCCCCCCAAATTTCGAGCGTTGTGCCTAGAGTAGAAAAGAATATATTTTTACCTTTGTCTGTCCTTGTTTGTCGCCTCTATGTTAATAAATATAACCTCGGCAGAATTGACGTCCTTTGATTGAAATTTCGTTGATGAAAATTATGAGGAAAGTCAGACAAAGCTGGAACGTACCTTTCCTTTATTTCTTTAAGTACGTCTTTCTTTAACTACCTTTTATGTTTTATCTTTTACTGGTTTCAGTCATTAGACTGCAGCCATACTGGAGCACCGCCTTGAAGAATTTTTAGTCGAATGAATCAACCCAAGTACTTGTCTTTCCTTTGCTAAATCTGGTACTTATTCTATCAGTCTTTTTTGCCTAACTGGTAAGTTATGGGGACGTAAACACACCAACACCGGTAGTGAGAGATTAAACACACGCACCCCACCCCACACACGACAGACTTCTTTCAGTTTCCCGTCAACTAAATTCACTCACAAGGCTTTGGTCGGCGCGTGGTTATAGTAGAAAACACTTGTCGAAGGTCCTATACAGTGGGACTGAACCCGAAACCCTGTGATTGGGAAGCAAGCTTCTTGCCACACAGCCGACTACAATGAATAATATGTTAACACAATGACTATATACTGCTCCATATAGACACAGTTTATTTATTTACCGGCAGTTCCGGGCCAATTCTATCGCAAATGTGGGACAAAAGTTAACATTGTTGTGACGTAGTTGCCAGCAAATGTTGAGCAATCTTTAACGTTGCTGTCAGTAATAAAAACCAGTTTAACATCGAAGTTCGTGTATTTAGGAACGTAACATATAATGAACTGATAAGAAAAGATACTACACTTTGATCTGAGTCAAAAAGCTGAGGAGCAAACCTTTACAGGGTTACTAGATATACTAGAAATAGCTGTCACATCTTCCTCAGATTATAATCTATCTCATTGTAAATCATAGGTTATCAAAGTAGGCGCTACCACCCCACCAGTGGGCGTTGAGACAGTCCAGGTGGGCACTGGTGCCTAAGGGGCGGTGTGTGTATGTAGGGGGGGGGTAAGAGAAAAAGGAGGCATTGGGAGGAAGGTAGTGAATTGGGGGACGTTATGAATTTATTATATTGTTATAGCATTGTATACAAATTATATAATATTATATTAAATATCAAATGATTCATAGTATATATATATAAATTAGTAAAATATAAAATATTTATTTATACATAAAAATAGGGGTGGGGGCGCTGAGGGTATTATGTGGTCATGAGGGGTGCGGTGGCCCGAAAAGTTTGAGAACCCCTTTTATAAATGAATGAAATTTGAATATAATTTTTAGTTAATGAATATTGGCTATGAACACGGTAAGAGCAGCTTGGTTCACTTGTTATTTCACCGTTCCAGCTCATTGAGTAAGATGCAAGCATTCGGGTTCGATTCCTACTTCCTTCTTCTTTTCCCTGTTATTTTGCACATATCAGCCTGCAGTTGTCCTGACTGGGCATCAGTGGCACAAATCTCCCTAGTTTGGGGTGGGTTACAAATGTATGCAGACATCCTCTGCCAATATGTGCCAATATGTGCTGGCAAAAGATATGAATATCAACAGGAACTTGGAAGAAAAAGAGATTGCTTTAATTTTAGTCTTTCGAATAAAATTTTTCTTTTATGATATTTGTTCCTCCCCAATTGTACAAACAATCCCTTGTCACACTCACTTCAGAAATATAGTGAATTAGAGATTGGCTTATTGTAAACAAAGTGTTCTATCTATCTGTCTATCTATCCAACAAAGGCTGATCTGGATATATCCACTAACTATAGCGTTGTTGAAACAGAGAGAGAGAGAGAGAGAGAGAGAGAGAGAGAGAGAGAGAGAGAGAGAGAGAGAGAGAGAGAGAGAGAGAGAGAGAGAGAGAGAGAGAGAGAGAGAGAGCTGTACGAAAACATCGGTCCATATGGATACGAAAAATAGTTGGCAGGACATGTTTGTTAGTGAAATTACTAGCCGAGACTGTCTGTTCGAAAAGTATAACACATTTACTCACCTTGACATCGATTAGATAGGATGTGAGATTACGTCTGTTATCAGCTCTACACAATCTCCATGACCATCACGTTCAACTCAAGCTTGTTACTCAACATGCTATTAAGCATGTTTCTATAAGTAGAAGGAAAAGCGTATAATTAATTGATACTGACAAAAATAGTTCTGCCGTTAAGAGATTTACTAAGGGGATCCAAGAAGATTCCTGTTCTCGTATTCAGCTTTTCTCACTTCGTGTTCTGGTACCCAACTTCTCCCATAGCCGGGTGTTCAGGAGTTCACCAAAGAGTTATGAGTGAAATTTGGTTGACGGAAACTATGTGGAAGCCTGTTAGAGTGACCGTTCTTGAATTTGTTGAGATGTGGAATGAATCCGTCGCCCAATTATGCACATCATCACTTGTTAGATGGTCTCTTTTCGCAGAGTCCACTCTGTTATAAATAGTCATGACAGGACTCCGGTTTGGGGTATAGCAGTCCTTAGAAGCCCGGAAAAAAAAATAGTTCAAGGGTCTCTCCTGAGCCATAGGCTGATAAAACCGGCTTCCCGAATGCCGTGGGGTATATGCTGTTTGCAATGCCACACCAAAAAGGAGAATTACAAATGTCACTAAATGCTACTAGGGTGATAGGAAATAAGGGCTAAACCGCTCTACTGCTGTAATTAACGATTACTAAACGTGGACTGTTGGCGATTGTTTTCCCTTCTTCTTCCTTTTCTTTTGGACTTTCCTATGTCTCCTGTTTCCGAAGAAGAGCTTTGCTCGAAACGGAAAGCAACCACTCTTTCTTTCCTTCTCCGAGCGTCTCATTAATACTTTGCATGTACCTCATCCTCGCCTTGTTGTTTTTTTCTTGCCTTTCTTCTCCCCCTTTTTT